>NW_026623756.1:15093-55837 GCF_030028575.1 Malurus melanocephalus | reverse complement strand
CAGGGCTCACATCAATCTTCTATTTCATTCCTTGTTCTCTCATCTGCTGGATAAAGTGATGATGATGGTTGTGTCCCCTGCCAACACTCAGTAACACTGTAGCCATTGTCTTCCAAACAGCAGAACCTGGCTTATCTCTTTTGCTTGATGACAAAAAATTCACAGCAAGGCACAGCTTGGAAAATCTCTTCCAAGGAAAGAGTGGGCTCTTAATTAYTACTGTCAGTTACCTACTGCCACTCAAACCAAACAAAAATCTGATAAAAACCAGCAGAAATAGTTTTGGATGCTTCATTCTGTGCTAATTCTCTACTCCTGTCTGGCACCGCTTGTCACTGTACAATAATTTTATAAACGTAAATTAAAATGTCAGCATGTGCATTAGCAATGAGAACTCACCACTGCAAAATCAAAAAATCACCTTTCCTCACACAATATATTAAAAAATCAGTTCACGTAAAAATAGAAAAACTTTAAAATTTAAAAAAAAATTAAATCCCAACAGTATGGGCTTTTTTTATCCCTGTGGCTTAAGTTAATATGAGCACTCCTTTCTGACACAAATTAAACAGACTATTACCTATTACACTAAGTAGCAATAGTCAAGTAAATACTATTTCCCCTCTGTCTCCCTTCTAATGGAAAATAGGAACTATAGATTTAAATGCATTTTGCAGCTTCTTTAAAAAAATGTCATTTCAATTTTTGACTGCATCATTGGTTTTAGACTGCTTTCTCAAGCAACTCATTTAAACCAGGATGTGGTAAAATAACACTAAAAATTAACTTTAACTTAGTATGARGCCTAACTAGAGCCTTCTCTTCTGGCTTGGGGGGAACAGGAACAAATTCGTGTGTGTGTGCTGAGAGGGTTTTGGAGGTTTATGACAGGATGTGCTCAGGTCTGCAATGCCAGCTTGGCTCATGCTCCAGGATTTAAGAACATGTTCTATGGRCTTCTYAAAAACAAGAGTYAGWTTTGGTGTACATTTTCTTTGTGGTRCAGACTTAGATCTTTCTTCATTACTTCCCACTGCTTCTCTTTTAGAAATTTCTAACACAGCTCATTATCACCTAGAGGAGAGCTAAAGTTGTGAAATTGCACTTCTCATGTAGCCAAAAGTTAACCATCAAACAGCAAGAGGGAATTTGAGGAAATGCTGGTAAAGTAGTCAATAACCTAGTTCAGTTCTTACTCTGTGGGCAAGGATGGTAAACTCTTGCTGTGCAGAAGAAATTCTGCTTCAGGTATCAGCCTCGGTTAATGCTACGCTTCAACAATGGTAACATCAAAAAATTGTTCTGCTCTGATTACTCTAAATGTCAGTTCTCACCATAAAGACATCAAAACAAAGCCAGTTTTGCTTTCTCAGCAGTTTTAAATAATTCCATCTCTAGAAGACTAGGTTTTATCTAGACTCAACTACTAACCTTTCTGTAAATCACCTAAGTAATGGGAAAGTAAATTTTTTCTGACTAAGTTAGCAAACAGTACTRCTTCAACATAGTGGAGACAGCATGCCAGTGGAATGTACTGATAAAAATTCCCTGGAGAAAATAAATGACAGCAACTGGAAATCTGAAAAAAGCACCCAAATGGCACTACTACCAATCTGYAATATTATTAGCACTACCTGATCCTGGATCCTAGAAAACTCTCCAAAGGGAGAAAAAAAAAAACCCAACCATTTTTTACTCCTCAAATATCTCAACACACTTACCTGTGTAAAGATTTTAAATGTGCCAGCTGTTGCCACTGTTTCTGGGTTTAAATGAAACATTTATCATGGACTCTCTTCTTTTTATCATCTCATTGGTATATCAGCAGCAAGACACTGACTAATGAACACAAAGTATTGTAGGCACCTCAGAGCAGGAARCACCACCACCTCACACCACACTATAGTCAAATCCCTCTGGAAACCTTGTTTATCTTTATAACATTATGCCCAAAAGGTAATGCTTCTCTGAGTGCAAAGGTGGCTCCAGTGTCTCTTCTTCTTGGAAATTCTGATCATTCAAAATTAAATATAATCTTGCTTTCTCTATTTAAAACCATTTTTGCTGCAGTCAGGAACCTACAGTTTATTTCAAAATAGTCACTTCATTGCTAACAACTGCTGATATCTCTCAAAGAAATGGGAATTAATTCCAAAACACAGATAAAAGGAGTGAATAGAGAATGTGAAGTCTCTCTCAAATGTCTTCTGATAATTACTAGTGATATTAAACTTCTATTGTTTTCTAGAAAATAGATGAAATGTCATATCTTGCCATGAAGAACTTGTGTATTATGCTTTAAGTATTAACTTATTTTAATTTACTCTACATAAGAGATCAGATAAAACAGATCCTGCACTGGATACACAAAGGAGTGAACACCAACTAAAAGCTTGACAAAGCCAACAAAAACTGAAACCACCAAATACTGGTGTTTTACAAAGTGCTTTATTTCCCAGTTCTTTCTGCAATGGCTCATGAACATTATCTTTGTTTGCCAGATCAGAATAAACACCAGTGTACCATCAAAAGCATAAGCCTAGGATCAGTCTCTGATAGATCTTACCTTAGTAATGTTAATCATGCTGGCTGACTTTATGGCACATKTTGTTAGCACCTGTCCACAGTGAAACTTTTCCATTTCTGCAGTTATTAGCTACTCCCACTAGCAATCTCTCATTTTGCAAAGGAGCTCAGAAGTATGAAATAAGAGGAATRGAGACACTTTTGTTCATAGATTAAACTAGATGAATAAAACATTTCACTATGAAAATATCAATCTTTTTACAATTGCAACTGATAAACCCTTCAGCTCCTGAAGACGTTAAATTTGGTCCCACTGTAGACTGCCTTTTTTTCTTAATGTCAAATTTACTTTGCCTGATCCAAGGAAAAATCACAAGTTCATGGAGAGCTTCAGTGCCAATTATTTTTTGGTAGCTGTGGAATGTGGATAATCAGGGACTTTTGCACAGCAGCTAGTGGCTAAATGCAAAATGAGGAATTTCTTTCCCTTTTATAAATTTCAAGAGAAAAGAGAATTGCCAGAAAAGCTTAATGAATAAATTATGCAGCAAATAARCAGTAAGACAATCATTAATAGAGARTGATATCACTGGAGGAAGTTATAAAATGACAGTGCAATTATTTCTGAAGCTCATCTAATTCATTATCAAAAAAGTCCTTTTCATCCACCATAAATAGCTTTATGGACAACTAACAACTCACCATGTTCCTTTTAACAGACTCCTCACTTCATAGTGAAACATAAAGAGAGGGGAGGAAAAAAAAAAAAGATTAATTTAGCTAATGTTAAGAAGCTGTCCACTGTTTTGTATTCCAAACAGTACCCCATTATAAATCAGTAAGTGTGTCATGYCACCTCATACCCTGTCCAGATACCCTTGGTTTCCAGTGCCAGGTATTTTCCATAGGTGGTGTAAAAAGACACACATGAAACTTAGCCTCTAAAGGAAATTCCCTTCTCATTCAGAAAAATAAYCTCAGAAAAASACAAGAATATAAATCTCATTCCCAAACTCTGCTGATTTTCCCATAGTTAACAGCATTTTCACCAAATATGCCACTCACCATAAACCTTGTCCCATTCTGAAGCACTGCTAGACACAACACTGGGAAGATGCCACATCCTTAACATCCTTAACATCCATAGTAACAGCTTGACCAAAGGAGATAACGTAGAACCTGCTACTGCAGCATCCCCTCCTCAGTACCTGTACAAGWATGGCTGGTATTCCCTTCCAGCTGAAATGTCATGGATTCCACATGTTCCTCAGTTAATTCTCCAGCTGAGATCTACTCTAGTGAAGAGGTTAATAAGCAGAACTTGAAAGGCGTAACCAGAATATATCCAGAAATGCAACTCCTGATTCAGACAAAGTATACTTCTTCCTACACACAGAATGACTTTTTAAAAATTAAAATTTTATTTATTTTGTGTCTTAAAAAATTAAAGGCAACAGYGACTTGCAGTGATCAAACAGAAAGCGGTCTTTTCCACTGTGACCTGCATCCAGATGTACATTTCAATATTTGAACGTATAKGAGGAAAACTAATTTCATTTACTGCCAAYTAAATTAGATKAAATCCCTGAGAAACAAATACAAATTAAAACAGCACATTCCTGTCATGTTCCACTCTTTCCTCAGACTGTTTTACACTTTGAACCCCCAACTTCTCTGCCTCCCCTTGTCCAAAGCAGCAAAGTGGAATATGGGGGTTGCAGTCAGTCTGTAGCGGCTCCTTTTGATGGCTCCATCGTGGGTCCTTCAGCAGGAGCTGTTCTGCCATGGCTCCTCTCCACAGGCTGCAGTCCTTCAGCAGGAGCTGTTCTGCCGTGGCTCCTCTCCATGGACTGCAGCTTCTTCCAAAATTTTTTTTTCAGGTGCTGAAAAAAAATTTTCAGCACCTGTTCCGGCAAGTGATCCTCTGTGCTCTGCAGGGAAAACACCTGCTCCAGCACCTGAAGCAATTCCTCCCTCTCCTTCTTCTCCCACCTTGGTGCTCAGAGGACTGTTTCCCTTTTTCCTCACTCCTCCCTGCCACGCAGCATTTTGTGCTTTCTTACAGACCCCCTCACAGAGGTGTCCCCTTCACTGATGTGCTCACCATGTCCTGTGCTGGGGCTGCTGCAGAGCTGCCTGGAACCAGCTGTGTCCTGCATGGGACACCCCATACCAGGGCACCTGAACTCAACACAGAAGCACAAACTAAAAGTTAGACATTAAGAATTTCCTGGCTGTCTCCTGTGCTCTCTTTCAAGTTGTACCTAAAGAGTCATTTGTGGGGACTCAATGGGACAGACCCCATTGACTGATCTTTATTTGGAACAATCTAAAGGGGACAAGGACAGTTCTTTGTACTGATCCACACAGTGCAAGACACTGCTCTCATCAGCACATTTCTGCATTGTGGAACTCCAGTCTGGCCTGCATGGAAATGCAGGAGCAGAACCTGTGGCAGGTGCTTCCTGTGAGAGCTTCTGGAGTGAAGGGGACAGTGGAGCTCACCCCAGYATCTCCCATTCCTTAAGCAAAACATAATGACATCTTACATTCCAGACATGTAAGAAATCAAACTCCAGCACAGTTAAGCAGAGAGGAAACTGATCCCCAAAACATGGGAAACTGAGGGTAGAGAATTTTTTTAAAATGAGAAATTTGTCTCTATGCTGCTCTGGATAGGAGAAAGGCAACAGGAGAAAGGCAGAAAAGTGGAAAATGAGAACATGTTAAATKATTTCCCCACTCCCAAAAAGCAGTATGAGTACAGTGGTAGGATAATATGGGTAGGTCCTGAGAGGTAATTTTATGGCTTTTATTATGTATGAAGTTAGACATGCATTACCACTTGACATGAAAAAATGTGTACAGCCACCAAATTATTGTGAGGCTATTGATTTTAAACCTGTAAAGCCCTCTTTCCACACATCATCTGTTCTCAGCAGGTCAAGAAGGTTCCCCCTTTCTCCATCTCATTCCATGCACAGAACACCTTAGATAACAGCTTTGTCAACAGCCAAAACCACAGAGTTGTCAGACCAGTTTGCATTCAGAAGATAACTAGTGCACTGAAGATGAAAGCAAGCACACACAATTACCATTCTAGCTTTTATTAGATGTGAGCTCAGAGCATAAATAGTAACAAAAATCAACAATTAAAAAGTAGTATATAAAAAAACCCGAAACATTTACTATCTAAAGGAAGCCATTTCAGCAATAAGAAATTGCAATCTTGAGCTGTAACTTTGAGAGCCTTCTATCTCCCGCAAGCAGCTTTTTGCAAACTTCTCTTCTGTTCTCTGCTCTGGTCTCTTGACAGTTTTCTGGAGTACTTGTAGAGTTAAACGATCCTGAGAAAACATTCAATATATAGTGAACTAAGAGATGAAACTGGAAGACAAGGAGGAAACACCTGCACACCTCAGAAAACTGAACTATCATCTGTAAGAAACAATTTCCAATTTTCTCTCACATTTAATTTTAGCTTTAAGAGAAACAGCTATGCAAAAAAGTTGAATTAATGTAACTTAACAGTGACCTAACAAAGCAAAACTGAACTTAGATCTACGATAGCTTTTTAGGCCAAACTTGTGATTAACTTGCAGAAGTACTGTTAAACTGTAAGTTGGCAGAGGGAAGAAAYTGAGATTTGTTTTCTTCTCACTGCTGACCAGTGTTTGTCAAGAAACATGTTTAAAAAAAATTATTGTGTAAGGGCAGTGCTATGTAAAGAGGAGGAATGTCTACTTTCACCATGATATTCTTCAGTTGCTTATTCCTTCTACCAGCTCCTATTTTTAAATTAAGCATGCTTGAGGGTCACTGTTCTAGGTGCTCCCAACTCCCTGTGTACATTGTCCATCGAAGTTTTCATACACAGACTTTACCCTTAAACTAGAAAGCAGAATTCCATGAGCCTTYCTTCAAGAGATTCATATGAACAGCTTTTCATCAGATGGAAATACAAATGCATCTGTTCTTGGGAGCCGGAAGTTCTTCTGGACAACAAGTACTGTAGAACACAGGGCATAGCCTCAGATTTTGGYCCTAGCTCAGACAGAGCTCAGATTAAAATCAAATTCACAGCTGAAGGCTCTCAGTTCATGATACTTGACCATTTTTGACACCACTGGTTTCACTAAACGAATGCAAATTCCATGCACAAAGAAAATTCGCCATATCTAGAATTGATGTGACACAGACCTTAATAAACAAACTATGGCTTGCAGATATTGTTACTGACATGCTGTCAAATGACCAAGTAGATTATGCARATGAAAAATTGCCCTCATGTGATGGGATAAGTCATAACTATGGGTTCTGGTGTTAAATGCAAGACCCTGAACACAGTAGTTGACAGCACAGATGGAAGATCACTTACAGAGGAAGGAAAATGCCAAACCTTTCAGGCTCTGAGCATAGTGGTTTTGAGGGGTAGCTTGGAATGCTTCATGTTCTGCATAAAAAGAAAAAAAAATTGAAAATGYTTTGGTTATTGTAGGTTATTAGAGGGTTAGAAATATACAACATTATTAAGTTAAAGCTTACTCTGTAATAAGTGTATATCTGAAAGGATTCTGGATACAARCTGATACAAGGTTTAATTTTCTTAAGGGAAATGGACACAGACAAAARGATCAGGAGGTGTCACTGGCATACAGTTTCAGTATGACATGCAAAGATGTAAATGTGTGAATGAGTAATCATTAACATTTTGTTACACACTCATAAAAACATTGAGGTCTGTCCACACACTAGGTATCTTGTCGAGCAGATCTGAGAGACCTCAGCAGTAACACTAATATTCTGAAAAGGAAGATTTACTTCTATTCTCTGTTGAAAAAGCCTCTTCCTCCCATYAAAGAAGTGTGTCACATAGAAGCCACGTCATCAAACTTTAATCTCCTCTGTTCCATTCCAGCAGCTCCTCTCATAAAATCTTACACACCTTCATCCTCTCCAGGTCCTTTGCAGGCTTGTAGAACTTCTTGAGTGGGCAAGCAGAAGCTGTGTCAGCACACAAAGACAATCATTGTTTCTCAAGAGTGATTTTAGGACTAGCACAGAGAATGTTAGTCTAGCACAAGCACAYTGAGACTGAACTTCTCCCTCTCCACTGATCTGCCAACACACACCTCTCTGTTTCTGGCTCTGTTCCTGCCATTGGATTGCCACATTTAATTACATTTAAAATAGTATCTACAGAGACTGTTGTCCAAAGAGCAGAAGCATTCCTATGATCTTTTCTGGTCAATGTCAACGATTGACCAAGGGATAGAATTAAAATTTGAACAGTATTTTAGTGGCAGTTTATGCTGTATTGACACTTCCTGCTATAGATATCCAAGCACATTAGACAAATGCCCAAATGGCAGAACCAACAGCATCTAAGCTTTTGCTCTCTAGTTCCTTCTCAGTGAGGACCCAGAAATCAACTCTCATGAAAGCACTATACTACAAACAGATATTCATGATGAGCCTTATCAATACCCATTAGAAAAAAACATCAGGAGGATTGAGAAATTTAATTTAATTTGCTTAGAACAGCATGCTCCTGTTTAAACAGGCAGAATGTCATTAACAGAAGCCAGTACATGCCAAATGACCAACTGAGCTGCACTGCAGAGAGCAAAGGATGGTTGTAGTAAAACCATGAATTCCAATTACYCATATTAAAAAATCTGATTACATGTGCCCTAAAATATCTACACCATTTAACCACAGCTAAGTGTAATTACAACTGTATTGAAGAACTACATGCAAACAATTATAGTCCTGTCTCCATTTTATTTTGAAGTACATATATATATATATATATATATATTTATGTATGTAAGCATATTTATTTTAAATCTGTTAAGGATCCAAAGGTAACTTGCATAAGGAGGCTACCATATACATGCTTTTTACAAGGTTTCTTCTATCTAGCAGAGGCTAACAGCCTACTGCTSAGAATTACTCCCACAGTTCCCATTTTCCTGTCCAGGGAAGACTCCTTAGGACAAGGACTCTGCACTTGTCCTCAAAAAGCCTTCCATGCTTTTGAAACATCTGCACAAGAACAGGATGGGGTCCTACATGACAAACATGCACTAGTACTTTGTATGACACAGCAGTACTACTTATGATCACACATCAGAAAACACATCAAATACCTTCAGAAAATACATCAAATACCTTCAGAAAATAAACTTGCCATTTGTCATGTGCATTAGAAATTGAATGGGATACTAAGATGTAAGAGCTTATATTTGAAAAAAAATGCATGCACATACACTCCTGTTATTTGCACTCCCCTCCTTTTCCCCCCAAATCATACCTCAGTTGCTGTTGTTGGATAGCCCAGCTGGATAGCTTCTGACCTAAAAAATCAACACCACCTGCTTTACACAAGGCTTGTTTCATTCATTAATGAGGTGCACTGTTGCTGGGAGAAGATAATTGTTACYGATGGGATAGGCTCTGAAGTCTATACCTAAGAAAGCTTTGTTCAGGAAGGCAGGGCAGATCAAAGACAATTTTCTCATCAGAGACACATAAAGAAYAGTAACTTTTCACAGCACCACCCTCAGCTACATCACATTATCTATCCCTAATGGAATAGATTCCTCCTACTTAAACATCTGAGAATTAATCTGAATAGGCTTAAGGGAGAAAACTGTACATTTGCCACCAGACAGACAACACACTGCCACCTTCCACAGTGAGAATCAGGACTTCAAGTGGTATGAAAGAAGCCAGCCCTAACAGCTTGTTTTATCAAATCTTTTCAGTTGCTGTGAATGKAAATGTCCTGTGAAATGGGGCTCCTTCATATTCATCCAGGTAATGATGATAAACCCTTAAGCAAGCAAGTAAAAAAAAAAACTTAATGCAACTTCAAGGAACTTATATGCACTTATAATAGTGGAAAGAGAAATCTCCTTGGGGAAAAGCYCACCAGTGTTTACTTGTGCAGTGAATTCAGCAGCCCCTTCAACAGTCCAAGGGTTAAACATTGAGAATTGGAGGGCCTGAGGGCAAGGGATTTCTGTGGAAGCCTTAATATTTGTGAAGAAAGAGGCATTTGGGCAGATACTGAGCTGCAGTCAGCGGGATGAGGCAAGCAGCAACTTAATTCTGTTGGGAAGAAAAGGTTTGCTTCCCTTGGTRACAGGTAAAGAAAAAGTGTCTGGGCTGAAGCTCCAAGAGGAGTTTCTTCTTCATATAAGTAGCTAAGAATGGGCACTTCATTCTATGGGGAGCCATTTATCTGCCTCTGTTACTCACCAAAACTCAAGCAGCCTTTTTGTTTTTACAGACAGGACAGGCTCCCTTTTCYTTCCATACCTTTAAATTCCTACCATGAATCCACTCTCCTCTACCAGCACAGAGAGGACTATGGATGGACTCAGCAGCTGCACTGAGCCTTTGAGCTCTCAACCCCAAGCCCCAGCACAGTCCCCATCAGCCATCCCAGCAGGATCCTTGCTGCTCAGGAACTTCTTCCACCTGGTCTCCCTGGAGCTGTCCTAMTTCTTCTCCATCATCCCTAAAATCCACTGCCCTGAAACAGCTCTTGCATTTCACCCCAAGAACCCCCATAACCACAACACAGACCATTGCTTGAAAAGAACAAGTAGTTTACATTTGAATAGAAATATTATACAYTAAKTTACTATAGAAAAAAWATATATACACACATAAATATACAGACATTTGTGCCTCTAAATTTTGTAGGAACTGCAGTGATTTTATACCACAAAAAGCACTCATTGCCAGTACTGGTTTCCATTCAAGAGATTTCCAGCCTTGAACAAGAGCTACGGACATGTACCTTTTCACACCTTGTCCACATTTTGCCAAAAAGTTATTTTTGCATGCACATACAGAAGCACACTCTTCTTGTAAAGCAACAAATCACTCATATGGAGAGCCAACAACAAGGATAACTAGAGAATCAATGGTTTGCTTACAGCACTGTTGAAGGTCAGGAATTCTAGGTTTGCAAARTAAGTGCTTGTACACAACAACCACAAGAAAACAAATTAAATATCAGAAAAACATCTACAATTCCAACATAAAAGAATAACAAACTATTTGGCATCAAACTACATAGCTTGCTCTGAAAAATCAGCCYTGACTATTCTATTTAAATGTATTTAACATTTACTGCTGATTTTTTTCATATACGCAGCAGTTTTTTTCTGTAAAATTAAGGTGGATATTAGTGAACAAAGATATTGAATTGAGACTGGATATGGGTGATGAGTTCATGCTCCTCCTTTAACAACATGAGCAAAACAAATGTAAACATACTATTTGAAAAAGAAATGTTACATTAAATTTAAAAAAAAAAAAAGCCAACACAGTAATAAACTATCTATTTGAAAGACAAAGAACTGAAATTCTGTGAAAATGAAGAAAACTGAAGACAAAAATGTGAGTACTGGCTGAACAATCATTTAAAATAAATTTTTCAATAAAAGAGAATTGCAAATCTAATCCCCAGCTTTTAAAAAACCACTAATTCTTTACTGCTTCTTTAAAATTCTTCCTAATTTTTCTTCTATTGTTTTCAGAGTACCATGCAAATCAGAATTGAATACAAAATTCATTTTAGAGCCTGTAATTCAAGATGGACTAAAAKAATGTTTCCTCCAGCTGTGAGTGTTAGGTCAAAAACAGAAAAAAAGTCAGAAATACTGTTCAGCACAGGATGAGACTGCAGCTCATGGTGGAAAGAACAGTGTTAAAAACCAGAACTGTTAATGAGGGAACTAAGCAAGAATTGAACTTTTCTTTGCTTAACCTTTTATTCCAATCATAAATGTATTGTCTGCTTTGAAGAGAACTAAAACTGAAGTAACCTCTTGCTGGTAATCTGTAGCTRTAATTTATTCTTTTTGAAAAGAATCATTCTCAACAATGAGGAAAAATTCTCAAAAAAGAGCAATATAGGGAAAGAGAATATAGTTTTGAATGCACTGGTTTAAACTTTCAGAAAAGCTGAAAGTGATGGAATTATTGAATACAGCACATGGAAGGAGGTACCGATTCTGGTATGCAGCTGTTGAGTTGGAAGGGAGAAGGTGACTGTTGGCTCAGTGTTCCAGAACTAAGACTGCAGCAGGGAACATCCATTCGGGAGACATTGTCACAATTAGCTAAAAAASCTACCAAAAAAACYAAMCAACAAACAAATAAAACAAAACAAAACTGAAACGCTCAATCAAATTTTAAAAACCCACAGGTCAGTCTTGTGGGATTTTTTTCTAGCCAGATATGAGTAAAGCATTCTACAAAAAAAGTCAATGTAGATACTAAATATGAGAGGCTCCAAAAAAACTGGAGTTTTTTTATCATGCATTTGCATGATAAAATAATGGCTCTTATTTAATAAGAGCATGATGCTGTTGGAAAATTCTAATGGAAGCTAACCCATAAACAAACACTAACAATGTTAGTTAACCTCAGAGAAGTTAATATATGTTAAGACTAAAATATAGCACCTAAGAGATGCTGTATATAAAGGCATTTGGAACACAAGGTCGATGCAAGACTTTTGAAAGTTTTAGCTTTAAATACTCAAAAGAAAACAAAAAAATTATTTTAAATGGTCACTGTTTAGCAGATGTTAGTGAATGCTTGAATGTAAGTTAAATGTAGCAATTTTAAAATGTTAATATTTTGGTCCATATGATATCCACAACACTTTCTTCTCTACATAAAGTAACTAATAATTTTCCTGAGGTTCTTTGTTCGTTGGTTTTCAAGTCCAAAAAGGAGAAAAGTCTTCACACTGAATTCTTCTCATACAGAAAAAACCTCCTAATGTTATGATCAAGCTCTCAACCACTTAGTAGGATCTAATAACAGAACAGCTCCTACTGCTGCATACAAACTACTTGGAATGTTGTCTAGGAATTCAACATCTGAAGCAAACAATGCAATTGCTTAACTTGATTTCTATGTTGGCAGCAGTTTAGTTTCATTTACAGCTTTAAATTTATTCCACGTTATTTGTAGGAGCAATTTCTTTTTCTTAAAGGAACATCTGTCACACATCACACAGCTATTATGCTCTGACAAACACTTATGGCTTCAACTTAAATATTGCTAAAAGATAATTTTTATCACATTCAATTTTCTAAAGATTCCTGGTAATTATTTTAATGGTATGGACCACGTTGGTCTTAGAAGATGTCACTGTTGAAAAAGATGAGTTTGTTTTTCTGAATATTATGGCGACAGCACACTTGGACATATTGCTTTGATTGGTATTACTTCCTTTGTTTCCTTGTGCATCTCTTTGTTAGGAATGTATCCATAAGCCCTACATGACAAGCAGCAGCAGGTTAGCACACATTTGACTGAGCTGATAGCTTTAACTGCACAAAGAGGTAGATAAGATGAAATGGCAGCATCAATCATTTTCCATGAGAAAGACTCCTGCATTTAGTTGTTATGACCAACTGCAAATACAGTACCATTGCAAAGGAAGGCTGCATGCATCAATGAACCTCATKATAAAGGCAGAATGTAAGTTCAAAGATGTCAAAGTTGGAAACATTCACTGTTACAATTCACAGAGTTTTCTTTATCATACAACCTTGCATTCACCTGGCAACCTCACCTCTCTCCTCTCCTTATGATCAGGTCAAAGTTGCATTTTCTTAAGCATCCAAATCCATTACCACTTTGAAGTTTAGAATCCTGGACCTTCCTTTTGTCACAAAACCATTGCCATACTGATCCACTTAGCTGTTGGATTCTGTGATCTTGAAGCTGATCGATTCTATGGTCTGTTTAGTGCAATAAGAGTCAAGGGTCTCAAGGAGAAAACACAAACCCAGCATTGTGACCCGCATTCTAAAGCTAAGGAATTCAATGTGGAAGAYGTTCAGAAACAATGAACAAAATGGGCCATTTGGATAGAATCCAAATTACTAAAAACTCRAAACAGAAGAGAGAGGTGGTGTTCCACAGGGCAACAGAATGACCTGAAGTTGGCAGTGARCCACATCAGTCAAGCCAAAACAGCTTTCTGTCAGAACCCCTCTAAAATATGCTTAGTCTGAGTGTCATAACACAATTAAAAAAGAATTAAAAGAATTAAAAAGGCAGTACTTTGAGAGCACCTGCCTTTCCTTCCAAGACAKTTGAGTTCTCCAATTTGAAAAATCCTTCCAGGCTTCACAGGYGGAGGTGAGAAACTATGGTGAGGAACTATGGCAGTCTCTGATTTTATCTGTCTCCACAGACAATGCTTTTTCTCTTGGTTCTTGTTTAACTTGGCTCACACAGGTAACAACACCCTCTGTATTTTCTTCAGCTTAAAAAACAAAACAAAAATCAAACACTGAAGTTCAAACTCCACTGACAATGTTTCAGCTCCAACAACTATGCATTTAAAAGAGAAATATTTCAGGAACTTAAGCTAATAGGTAACTTTACTGCTATTTAGCTTGAYAGCCATTTATGTCACCTATTATGCTCTAAAACAATGCAAGCTGACATGAAGTTACTGCAGTAAGGCCCCCCTCAAGTAACAACATTTAAACCAATTTATTTTTTCAAGAAATGTTTGGAGAAACATTTGAAACATGTGAAATCATTTGAAATATTTGAAACATGTGAAATCATTTTTACACAAAATGTCTTTTCTCTTTCCCATGAAAAAACACAGCTACCATCTTAATTTTTGGTTTTTCTTGTGAGGGTTTTGGGGTTTTTTTTGCAGGGGAATGGAGAAATAGAGGTGTTATTGCTGAAAAAAATCAGCTCTAGAGCACATTGATTTAGAGAAAGACACTTTGGTCACAATTGGCCACTTCTTTTTGAGTAAAACAGCATTTCTTTAAAAATTCACTCAACAGTATTTGTCACATACAAAAATTTTTGGGAGGCATCAACATCTAGACTGAACAAATGGGTTAAACATTTGATAGGTTCTCTGAAATTCTTTTATCCTGGAGAATAAAGAATTTCTCAGGAGAGAAGTAAAATTCAATTATTAAATGGAAAGCAACCAGTTACACAAACTTTTGAGCACAACAAGTAGAAAATGCCTTAAATTTAACTTTGACCATATGGCCACAGCAAAACAATCCATTATTACCAACACATGAATTTCAGTATATTTCTTCATCCACACTTAATTTATACTAAATGTTGTAATACTGCGAAAATGAAAATACAAAAATACACAAAAAAATAAAAAGGTATAACGTTTTGCTGACCTGCAAGTCATTGGTGCTTACAGAGATAATTATTGCTTTGTCATTATGAAGGAGTAGCTATAACCTACCTCAACTTTACCATCATCTTTTTAGAAGTYACAGATGACATGAAAAGATAATGTAGAAATAATAAAGCATGCCACRCTAATATTTCAGACTCTAGGCAGGTGAAAGACCATATTGTGCTGATTTCTATGTCCTCCATATCTAATAGGTCTTCTTCATGAGGAATTAAAATCACTCAATGAGAAGGCAAGCACCCATTCCCAATCAGATCCCATGGCTGAGAACTCAGAAACTGTATCTATATTTGATAGCAATGGTTTTAAGCAGCCTTCTGTTTTCACATAAAGCTATTTATGGTGTTTATTGGGTATTYTTTAAAAATTGTTTTCAAACAGAAGTTTGAAAGTCCAAGCAATTACATACAAGTCTATCTGATCACTTCTAAAGTCTATTAATGACTACAGAATACCAGTTGAAAATTTAATTTCAATACCATTATTGAAAATTTTCAGAAATCTGCTGGGATTGTGCAAAGAAGTCTTCAAATCCCCCCGTATTTCTTTCCAAAGAGGTCTAGCTAGATTCAATATTCATTATTTTCTAGTCTTATTCCTCCCTAAAAAAAAAAAATAAAAAATTGAAGATCATAATGATAGCTAAATGTTAGGATTTCTGGCAAAAATATTGTACTTAACATATAAATTGGTAAATTGGTATTTGGTCAAAGAAACTGATTAACTTCTTTTTACAGCAAAAAATAACTTTTGAGGGTTTCATGGGTTTTGTTTATTTATTTTGGTTTGTGGAATTATTTTTCCTTTTTTTAAGAGTAAAAACTAATTAGAATCAGCTGAAAAAAAGTCTGCGTTGGAGTTCGCCACTGACAACATTTGTATCTCTTCTTCAAGACATACAAAACAAAATCCACTTTATTTTCTATATTTGCATACTATTGAGAAAACTGCARCTTACTAAGTGCTGGATGGCTGCCCACAATCCGTACTGGAATAGTCTGTACATCTCCCAAGAGAATCTGATGGACTCCTCCTTCTGTGCTTCTGGAGTCATCTACCCCTCCAGCTGGCACYAGCTGGCCCATGGCTACCAGACCCTGATCTGAGCCAGGCACAGTCCCAAATGCAGCACTATGCTGTGTTAGGCTGGCACCTGCTTGCAGAYTATGTCCCTGACTAAGTGCTGGTAAATGGCTGGTTATTGCACTCCCTAGGGAATCCAGGAGATTTGCAGGGCTGGGACAATGGTTATTTACAGCTATSAGGGTTGTTGATCCATTTGTCGAGGTAAATGTTGACTGCAACTGTAATCCCTGTGAAAGAGAAGGCAGAAGTACCAATATACCAGTATTCACAGCAGAAGGAGTTTGCATTTAACAACACRTGTTGTATTTTGGAACTAGATAGCTTCTGACTTCCTACTCCTTAATCCCAGCAATTCTAGGCTCAAAATGTATTTGAAAACAATTGGGACAACGGTACCCAGTAGCATCTAGAAGATTGCTTATGACCATAAAGCTCTAATTTTGGATTGATATTCAGTTTTAGTTAATTCCCCAGCACTGCTCATTCCCACAAGAGGTGGGTACTATAAGCTAAGCACTTTTTTCACAAGCTAAGCACTGCTTTAAAAAAATGGTGTGAGGTGGAGCCAGGCTGTCCTCAGAAAGAGAGGAAAACAGCAAGTAGAACAGAATCTTACTACAGACTGTATTTCTAGGGAAAAGATCATGCATTTCGTCAGAGTTTAGGAAATATGAAGGCAGCTTTTCAAAGTAGTTAAGGAAGAAGGATAAGAGAGCCAGCTTTGAAGGGAGATGAGCTTTAGAAGAGCTCTTTTAGCAWGATATTCTTATCCTTCCCTCTTCAGCCTTTCAACCTGCAAGTTTACAGCTGTGAGCTAGGAGCAGTTTCAGAATTTTAAGATATTTTCTTAAGAGGCTGGAGGATGATTTAAAAGGAATAAACCAGACTGTCTTAGCTCCCTGAAGTTTTGCAGCATTTTCATTATGAAATGACTGGATGGTGTGAAAAATGAATAGGTACTTGCTTTGAGGCAGAAAGTAACTTCAAAGTGTCAAAAGWTGGTCGTGGGATGCCCTGCACCACAACTATATGCCAAATGTAACATGCAAGAGCGAACTGAGTTAGAGTTGAGCTACTTCAAAATTCATGCCACCCAGCTACTTTTGGGATCAGCTGAGAGGAATCTGCTGTTCTCAGCTCACCTTCAGCACTTCCAGCACAGCATGTTTGATATTCTGTAAATGACTTGACTGTACCTGAAGTTGTGTAAATATCTTGGGCTGAGGTGAAGAGAGTGAAGACAACAACTGAGCTGTTTCTGGTATCAAGGATTCTCCACTCTGGTTGGATTCTGCTTTGGTGACGACTGACTCCCCTCCTGAGCTCCCTGCAATGCAAAAGTGAGGAAGCAGACAGTTATGASAAACATCTTATGTCTGTTTAATAAAAGCCTCCCCTGTGAACCAAACTCCCTTCAATCTCAACACACAGATACAGAAGATATGTATATACATACATATACTCTACTCTCTTTGCAGAACTTGGATGCTAAAGAAAAAAGACAAAAAGACAATACTGCAGGAAGTTTGTATGTAKCTGTACAGAGCCAAAACAGAGGCACCAATAAATCTGTTCTTGAGAGCAAAGCAATTGCCCCCTGCACTGTGCTTTGAATTTGTAGTTATCACATAAAAACTGAAATGCTTCTAGCAAAGCAGCAAATAATTTCACAATATCTACACCTCAGCAAGGGCTTAATAACAGACAGGTACCAAAAGAAAGGATCGTCTTTCAAAACAAGAATCTAAACAGGAAATTTTCTATGTCTCACCAGTCCCTTCCCATTTTTGAAATCAGCACAACTTCTATGCAATATCATCCAAAGTCCATTTATCTGGAYGCCTTTCAGCCTACAGATTACATCATATCCTCAAAATTCTTATTTAATGCAAGAGTGATGGRCTTCATTTCCTGAAAGCTTGTGAAAACTGAGATTTGCTTGTAGCAATTTCTGCAAGAAAACTTCTCCTGAGATCATTCCATTTCCTGTTTGAGCCACCCAGAACATTCTGGTTAAGATTTATGCAAACACAAGTTGACATTGCTCAGCTTTTTATTTGTCATGAAGGTAAAAGAAAAACTTGCCCTGTGAATGCAGATTAGTCTGCTGAATGCAAAAAAAATGAGAATTGTCAATTGCAAAACACTTTCTATCAGAAAAATCATAGAAAAAGTTTCCAGCAATCTGAGTRGAGGTAGATTTTTCAGTATATATACTGATCTCTAAACTCTTAACATTTATCCCAATTACCAGAAGATACATGTAGATCTATAAATCTTCTTGAACACGAGTACTTTAAATATTTAGACTCATTTAAATATTATACAGACACCCCATATGCACATGTGAATTTTYACATGCAGGAAGAGACAGCAGTTCTCTCCTAGGTTGTATTGTACAGCAACACCCCTAGGAAAAAAGGCAACAGTTCAATTCCTCCTCTTCCCACTACAGAGAAARTTATATCACATGGAGATAGGGAGTTCTGCACAAACAGGTTCTGTTATTGCCTGATTTTTAAATGTGAAGTTGTCCCCATGTGGCACAAGTTGAGATTTTAAAAAAAATAATGTACACAAAGACTAGTCTGAAAAGTCAGTGTTGTTCTCCCTTTCTACTACTTCACAAAAATTAATGAGAGCTCATTCTTAGGAAGTCAGGCTTCTTTTTTGTAATACAATTATAAATGTATGTTGAGATGTGTACAAACACATACCCCCCCATATAAAGGGAAATGAGACATGTAGCAATTAGAGTTTCTGCTTATATTGACTGAGCTGGTGCAATGTGCAGAAAACYAAACAAATCCCACTGTTTTGCTTCCTGTAAAATTCAGTATGTCACTGGATGGGTGTTTACACATTTGATAGGCTACTTTGTTTTAGAAATTATCTGTGTAAAACAAAAAAAGTAAGAATGGGTCTCCTTTTGAATGTTCTCCAGCACTCAGCTCATAGCAAGTTATGCCTGCTGAGCTCTATCACAGCTTTTGATGGCACAACTATTCCATCTCCATAAAAACACAGTAATGGCAATAYTAACATAGGCATGCAAGCTTAAGCACAGTAAGTCTGTTCACACTGCAAATTTCTCTTTTTCCTCAGAAACAAGACTTCCTTAAAAAAGAGGGACACTGTTCAAGCTGTGTCTAAAAACTAACCTCTTGCTCTCTCACATTTGTAAATACTGGAATTCTTCAGAGAATCACASATAATGCTTTTCAGTTCAAATTAATCCMCTGCAGCAGMAGCCAAAATAAGAGTTAAAAAATCMCAAACAAAACAGAGCCCAACCTTGGCCTTTTTTTATCAGAAAATACACTGGTTTACATGGAACTGCTTCACATAAATCAGGTTCACCAAGTCATTTAGGAGAACTCAAGAACTCATGCAGTGAACTCAACCTTTGGGGGTTTATATTTCCTGCTACAACAAATAAAAAATTGGCCCACATAAGRGGAAAGGGACACAAATACATCAGGACTTCTTCAGGCAAGAACCACAGGGTAACTGCTGACAGAAGTAAATCCTGAACATGGCAGCTGTGGCAGTGCCCCTCTGGTCCCTGTAGACTTCTCTGTCAGCTGTCTAGAACAAAATGTACCCACCACTATGTTTCATTTAAGCAGGAAACAAACTGGCTCTGTTACTGAGATTAAAAACATCTGTAAAGTCTGCAGCATTAGCTGAACGTGTGCAACCATTAGGCTCTTCCACCTCACTTCAATCACATCCCTGCTAAAAGCCAGGGATGAGTTCTGATGAGTTTCACACTTAACCTATTAAACAAAGAATGGGGAAAGCATCTACAAAGAAAAGTTCTTTTGGTGTCACACTAGGCCAAATATCCTTGAAACARGGGTGGGAAGGGCAGAATAATCTAATTTAAAATTTATCACCAGCCACCATAATCCAACAGAACATCTTAGCCCATGTGTAATTCTAACTACGTGGGTAGCGAGTAGATCTAGTTACAAACACCTGCATTTTGTCTTAGTACATGTTTTGAAGTTATAGTAGTAGGAACCCACTTTCAACAACAACAAAAAAAGCATAACATCTTCAATAAAACCAGTCCTTTGACCAAGAAAGTTTAAATTGAAATCTACCATATCTGCACTCTAGTTTTGCCACAGAGTGGGAAGAAGTTTAACACTCTGTGGCCTCAGCAATCACAGGGAAGAGATGACACTTGGGTATCACACTAATAAATAAGTTACATCACAAAGAACTGAACATCTCTCAGCTCTGTTGCCACTTAACACCCCTGTTTCTATTTCTATTCTAAGCATCAAGGAAATACAGAAGAGAATGCTCTCAGTTCCAACAACAGAAATACAATGCTTGTTGTTCAGTGCCTGATCCTAGCACTGGAACTCATCAAGCCAGTGACTTTGTGAGAAGTCCCTTTCAGCAAGATGTTTAAGCACAAACATGTGAAGCACAAACCATGTGGGAACTCAAGTACCACTACCCAGCTGGATCCTGGGAATTGTGTCCCCTGACAGGCATATCTGTTCAGTAGTAATTTAATTCTCTCTAGACAGGGGTTATTAGCACATTCATCCAACATAAAATGTTSTTTCCACATAACCATCCCATTAAAACCTTTAGTTGCTAAATTAAGATTAGAAGATGCTAAATAAAAGCCAAATGTATATTTTTAATACTTTTACCAGCAACATCGTGACTACACGTATTCTTTCCATACATGCAGTCAACAGTTTAAGAAAAGTAAACAAAATAGCTATAGCAAAATAATCCTTCTTAAGTTCACCTGGAACAGGAAATGATAGCAACCTCTATGGAAGGAAACTRAACTTGTGTGACACAGTTCATAAAACACATTTGGAGGCAGACAAGTTATACATGCAGTCCTACCATCTGAAGGTGGTGAGGCAAATGTAACAGTCACTGTTTCTGTGAGGACATTCCCACTATCTGTGGTCCATTGCAGCTGAAAGGAAAAAGATCTCAGCTCTCAGAAAGGGTGCAAGCTTGTCTACTACAGGAACACAGGTTCAAAACAGGACTTATAGGGAAACAGTGTCTAAAGCTATACTTTCTTATTTTCTTATAATTATGCACTTTGGGAACTCTTGATTTACAAAAAAAAAAAAGACTTTTAAACATATACTGCATCAAGAAGGTAAAAGTCTGCTCATGACAGTTTAAYGACTTTAAAACAGAAAACAGTCAAACCATTTGGCTAACTAACAAGCACACTCACCTAGACTACAGCAGCATAGGGAGAGGGAAAAGCATGATTTAACAGTATTGTTTGTCAAAGCTGATTTTAAATCASCAATTTCTTAGCAGTCAGTCTCATAACTGGGAAATCTAGGATCACTGTGTACCCTTTATTACTGTATAAATGGAAGAAAACTGAGGAACGAGATTTAAGAGCTACTGAGCATTTGGAACAATCAACTCCAAACTTAATTCACTTGCTATAAAGTRCATTTATTACTATTTACACATTCAAAATGTTTTCTAAGTTCTAATTTAGACTGCACCTGAGACACACTTCATCCCCATTTTTTCAGATACTGAAAAGTAGTAGTAACTTCTTCAAAACACAGACAGTGACAAAGACATGAATAAAATTTTATGCCATGTGTCAGTTTTTCTAACACCAATGGTTTCCAGTTCATGCAGTCATCAAGAAGTGCTAGTACTGTGTAATTTATTAATCAACTAACAGCAATCTAATGCTGATGAGATAARTACCGAATAAGGTCAGAAGGTTTTATTCACATTTAATCCAATCATGCTCAGCCAGAGATTCCACTGAAAATACTGCTGCTGGAAATAAAAAGTCATAGAGAATTTTGGATAAAATATGGCTAAGTGGTAAAAATTAAGATTTCCAGTATTTAACTCCAAAAATCAAAGAGATACACAAAGGCCAACATACCATTGCTGGGATACTTTCTGAATTGTACACAATCTCTCCATTCCTTAGGGACTTCTGCACTTCATGAATGTGGTTCTTGATGTCATTCACAGTGGGGAAGAAGGACAGGTTATGTCTTTCTGGCACTTCATCAGGTGTGAATAATTCTCTTTCCACATACTTTCTGTCACATGTTAAAGGACATCAAAATACGCATATAAATATATTCTGCTATTTCACTCTGTTAAGAGACACTGCTACCTTGTCCTCCCCTTATTGCAATGACAAGACAAAAGCAAACTAGATGATCTGAGCCAGTTCCTTGTGCATCTGCTACAGATTTTGGAATTTAAAACYCCCATTTATTCAAGTAATTTTAAAGAGTACAGCAGCTCTTAGTGGCTATTTAAAATTACATGGAAAGAGACAAAAGCTGGGAAAAACCAGACTCATGACATCTGGGAAATAGATTCAGTAATGCATCAGTCCTTTAGTTACAAACCAAATTAATCAAATGCATCAGTAGATACAGCACTATACACTGAGTGCACTGCAGACAGTTCTGTACCTTAGTTGCTTCCTGACTGCATAGACCTGCTCTATTCCCTGAGCCACCAGCTCTCGGATCTTGTCTGCCACTCGAGGATGAAGCCGAGAAGGCAGAGTGCTGTTCTCATCTCTAACAACTGCCTCCTCCTCCTCAGGAGAAGACACAGAAAAATGGGAGGGTGAAGGAGGGAGGCAGGAAGTTTCCATTTCATGATATTGGTGAGCTTGCTGAGTGGGCAACTGTACATACCACCTAGTAAGAAAAAAAAGAGTTTATACACACAATTCTCAAACAAAGGCAAAAWTATCAGTATCTTGGGGGAACAGTCTGACAACTACAAACAACCTARTCAGAGTGTCCTAAGTTTTTACAGCCCCTGAGCAAGAAGAGAATGTTTTTCAGAACTCAGGGCTCTCTTGCATCTTTCAATGCAAAATAAACTAGATTAAACCCTGAAATAATACAACCATTTCCATAGATTCCCTGCATGGAAACACATGTTGAAGTTCCATAGCTTAGTGCTTAACATGTTACTAAATTAATACTTCAATGACATAGAAGTCTTATTGACATTGTGGGTTTTTTTTTACTATTAATATTAATCAAGAGTCTTAATAAGTGACTAAGTTAAAAAAAAAAAAAACAAAAAAACCAACAACAAACAAGTAAAATGCTGTTTTTCTGCTTCATTTGTGAAAATAAAGAAAAAAGTGAAAGTTTCACCTGAGGACACCACCAGCATCTATAAAGTTCTTCTTCAGCATGTTGAATGCTTTCTCCTGCTCCATTCTTATGATTTTCTTGTCAATTTTAGGGTCAGTAGGAACTCTGTATTCTGGAAACTTTTGAACCTTTTTAATATAGATCCTTCCAAGAAGGAATAAAAACAATTCTCCATCAGTACACTATGTCTTTGGGAGGGGAAAGGCAAAAACTCCACGTACTTCCTATCAGGCATTAGTATAGAAAAAGTTCAAGTAGAGTGATATAGAGTGTGAGGAGTCCCTAAAAGAACTGCAAAATTCTTCAGGACACATCAACAGAAATGATGCAGACAGACACACTTCTGTTCTAATCTGGAAGCCACTCAGCCAGAGTGATTTCACTCCTCAGCAGAAGTCCTTGTCCCTCAGTGTAGTAAAAGCACAACACCAATTGTGACCAGGCTGCAGTTCCCCCAGCTATGCAGAACTGAGCACATACAGACTGAGCTGCAACTATTCATCAAACACTCTCCTAGCTCAGTAAAAACTGAACAAGCACCCAGGAGATTGCTCAAGGGTGAGAGGGAAAAACCCATTAGTATTGAAGGAGAAAATCCCCAGTGAACAGAACTGTAGCTTCTACAGCACAACAGGACACAKGCTAAACTAGGATGACTGACTGATAGATATCAGTGCAATTAAAAACGTGAAGAAACAACAAATAAGATGACAAAGTTTTAGGAGCAGAAAGAGTCACGAAAGGATACCACAATGCCTCATTAATGCTCAGGTAGATAATGAATCCCACTTTTATTTTATAGGGTGACATCCTGCTACTTCGCATCCTGGCAACCTTCCAAATTTCAGCCTTACGCAGTCTAACAGGACAGCATTTCTCCCTTACCTCTAAATGAGCATGGGCCTCAAGCTACCGTGCCAAACAGTGCYCTCTCATGGCTCACAGAAAGAATGCTTTCTTAGAATGCTAAGTCACTCTTACAGCTTTATAGATAATTCTTACCTTGCTGGACAAGTGGCTTTGTACAGCCRGCCAGAGGTGCTTTCCTGCTCACCAACTTTTTTGGGCTGAAATCCTTTCCTCCTTGGCCCATACTGGCACTCCATTACAATGGCTCTGCTTCCTGGACACAGAAAGTAATACACTCTATTCAAGCAATCACCRAATTCATTACAGCAAAATAGTAACTACAGAAGAGATAAGAGTTCTGAAGCAGTTATCTCTGTTTGCCATCAGACTCTTCAATAGGCAAAACCCTCAGATATAGCAAGCAAATATAGCACAAATGCTTCTCTCACAGCATGTAGGAACACAGAGCACTTTAAACCATTTGTYAAACTTACTACATAGCACTCCTGCAACCTACATGAATGCAAAATATTGGATTCTGCCCTGGTGAACACCAATACTTTACAAGATGAGAATTCTCACAAGTTGCCAAAGGAGCACAATGCTGGTAATAAACGTAAAAAGCAGAACTCCCAAAATAATGCAGAAAATCCACAGCTGAAATCAAAGGTGTGATGGTTCTGGTTGGGATAGAGTTAASTTTCTTCACAGTAGCCAGTATGAGGCTATGTTTTGGATTTGTGCTGGAAACACTGCTGATAACACAGGGATGTTCAGTTACTGCAGGGCTTACACAGGGTCAAGGTCTTTTTTCCCTGTCACCCCACCCCAACAATGAGAAGGCTGAGGGATACAAGAAATGGGGAGGGAATACAGCTGGGACAGCTGACCCAAAATGACCAAAGTCATATTCTGTGTCACATGGCATCATGTGACGCATATAGAGCCAAGGGAAGAAGGAGGAAGGGGGGCCATTCAAAGTTAGAGTGTTTGTCTTCCCAAGCAACCATTACAAATGATGGTGTCCTGCTGTCCTGGGGATGCCTGACAATGGGAAGTCGTGAGTGAATTCCTTACTTTGCTTTGCKTGTGTGTATGGATTTTCCYTTACCTTTTAAACAGTCCCTATCTCAACACATGAGTTTTCTCACTTTTACCTTTCTGATTCTCTCCCCCATCCCATTGGGGGAATGAGTGAACAGCTCTGYAGTCATTTTCTGCTGGAGTCAAACCACACAAAAAGGTCAACAGCCATTTCCAGCCTCCTGGCTCAAATCAACACTTCAGACCATGCTGTCCCATAAAAGCTCAGCCTTGCAGTTAAGAAATCTTAACTGCTAAATAACACAGTTTCAGCACAGTACACCCACACAAAACCAGATAGCTTAAACAAATACTTCTTTGCTCTAAACTTGAATTAAGTGACTTCTTCCAGTCAGCCCTCTAACAAACGGGATTGACAAGTATAGCATTAAAGTGGTCAAGAAAAGAACATCTTCCATATTTCTTCCACATAATTTTTAGTTGTTTTTTATTTATAGTTCATGCACTCCAGTAAGCAGGCAAGGAGTTTCCCATGCCACAAGTGGTATAGCCAAAAACCTTGTAAGTATTGTAACAGCAACATAATGTGTTTCCCTAAGATACCAAATGATCTAGTTGAAACTAAATGTCTCAAACGCATGTTTGGGGGAAAAAGAAGGGTAAGTTGCTTTGATTTTTTGATTTTATTCTTAGCTTTCTTTTATCTCACAGTTTATGGCTGAAGCTTTGAAACTAGTGCTAACATTTCCCTTTTTCGGTAACCGTCAGGGAAAAAAAGGAAGAAAAAGCTGCAAACATAACCTACATTATTGTCACTCATTTTCTCGTAGCAACTAAAGCCCATTCATTTTATACCCATATTAAACTCAGTAATTTCAYATATGCACTGCAAGAGATAAATATGGAATTCCCAAGCTGTGAAGTCTGCATGTACATTTGTAAAAAAAACCAAACACCAAAAGTCTCTCTGCAGAGGTCTATTGAAGTTTATCTTGTTTGTTTGGCTGTTTAAATTTATTTATTATTACTTTAAAAGTTGCCATTTAAATAGTTTATTGACTCCTGTGGAACAAACTCTTCAAAAGATCTTCGAGTTGGGTAGGAATAATCAAACAAACTCTTACCCTTAGGAGAACTTCCACGTCCTAATAGAGCAGATGGGACCTCCACCTAAAAATCTCATCACAAGGACCCCCATCAAATGATGCTTAGCTAATTTCTAAAGGACAAAAGGAAATAATCACAACAAAACATAAAAAAGGAAACACCTTTAGACTCTCAGAGCAGTGTCCAAGCTGCTCCTTTTTTTATGTTTGTGTCTTGACCTTATCAAAACTAAGGAACAACATAAAGATTCTTCTTTACGGCCCATTGGGTGCTGATGTTGAMATTTTGAAAGCATTATTAAAATAAAAGTTAGTTACCTGCATTGACAAAGGGGATCCCATCATATGGGACRTACTGAGATTTCCACATCAAGCGTGTGGCGGGTTTGGCTGGGCTTGGAGACTGGCGTGTCCCCCACACGCTCTGTGTTTGCTGCTTGTGGAGCGTGAGAACGCTCTCTAACTCTGTCTCGCTCACGCAATAGCCGCGGTACGAGTCCCCAATTCTCTGCATGGAAAGGATGGGAAATAACAGGATTATTCACCCATCTGATGGCTGAACATCACACAAGAAACAAAAGCAGCCAGGGACTCTGGCAGGTGAGAACACAGGCCCAGATTTTTGTCATGTTTTGGCATGTTTTTTTGCCCCCACACTAGTATCCTCATAAAGAGATTTACCATAGGATCTAACATAAGAGCAGTCCCCACTGAGGTCAGGAGTTTGWCAGCCATCCAAGACCCAGGAACACCAAAAACCCCTGAGAAGGTTACAGTGACTGTCAACTCTGSTTTCCAGAGGACAACTTCACTCCTGTGGCTTACACCCAACACACACTTCAGCTGCAGTCACTGACTAGACAAATTAGTATTACAGGAAGTTTTCCCCTTGACTGCCATAGAGAATCTCTGAATCACCAGTAATTGTCTCTACATCTACTGCAACACACACACACTGCACTGAGCTGCACCAGAATGCACCCACTCCTAGCACCAGTAACTCACCTTCTCAGTGCACTAACRATGAACTGAATGTCTCACACAACATCCCTTCCAACCTTCAAGGCACTCTTGATTCTCAACATTATCCAAAAACATACTACAGTAGATTTGCCATGTGCAAACTGATGATGGTTTCAATGAACGCTGCTAATGTCTGGGCAAGTCCACAAAAACTGCATCTAACTTGACTTAAAGTAGTTATCCAGCTACTCAGTGTCATCACAGTTGGTTCAGTGATGGTCTACCAGGGGCAGCCAGCAAGCAACAAAATTACTGGGACAGAGAAGGACTTTCCATCCAAACTGAGAATGCCATGCTTGCTTCTGTTCATATGCAGCTCAGGGTCAGGCTGGTCAACCAGCCCTAACAGCCAGAGTAGCTGGCCAGCTCAGTCTTACAGTGTATCAGTGGGACAAACACATGATGAATGAATATCAAGGTCTGACAGATTTCTTTTGCCACCTTCAGTGACACAACAGCCAAATGTTTAAATAATACTGACAGCAAAAGCAGCAWCAGAGTCTCTCCAAGATTCTCACACAGACACTTGAGTGACAACTGCTTAAAACCTGCCTCATACTCATCTAAGAAAAACAAAATGTCAGTGGTTCGCAAGACCTAAAGTTAACAAAAACCCAATGATGATCTTGTGAATGAACTGGGCCAACACAGTGCTGCTGATAGTGCAAGTCCAGACACAGAGGGTTGTGTGTGCTCTGGGTGTGTGAGTCTCTGAGACATGAGCTGTTCACACCTCAGAGCTCAYTGCTCTCCAGGCACTGCTGCAGAAGCTAACACTCACACCGCTGTGGGGAGCAAGAAACCCTGACAATTGTTTAGCTAGAAGTTATAAACMGTATTTCTGTCCAAAACTTTATCTGAAAAATTCAGGAGAACCAAAGCAGCATAAGCAGTATCAGAACTACTTTCTTTCCAGAAATCTGGGATGCTGCCTTTTGGATGAGGGATTACAGCACCACTCCATACAATAAATACTGTGCGACCAGCTGGGTTTTTTCCCCATATCTTATACCTGTAACTATAAATAGGTCATTGACATTATTCCAAAGAGATGAGAAGACTGATAAAACYGTTGTGCCAGAAAAGTAACAAAAACAGTTAAGGCAGTCTCTCCTGGCTTTACTTTTGCACAAGCTAGATCATTTTCCCTAAGCTGGTGGGAGGGAAGGAGGAGGATGAGAAGAAAACCATGCAGTACATAAGATCYCTGCTCTCTACMAGCTTCACAAGGAGGAAAAAAAWGGAAAAATGAGAMYATCTGCTTCAGACTAAWAAATTAATATAGTTTTGTACAATTAATGAATGCAGTTTTCAATTATAGTTTATTTCAGTACAATGACACATTCAGGAAATGCATTCTGATCAGACCCTGAAAACTAAATACGCTATTGAAAGTAACTCTTTTTAAATTAACTCCTTTTAAACAATGTAATTACCTGGCACTAATTGCACAGTCTCCAGCCCTTTAACTCCAAGATTCAAGACAAAAAAAGGAGCAATTCCTTCTCTCTCCACTGGCCTCGCCTCAGCAAAGGTACATATAAAAGCTTACCCCAATGTACACACACCAAAACTGCAGTTTTCCCTGAGAAACTAACTGCAGCAGGGTACCAGRGGCATTGGGCAGCCCAGACACAGCAAGTGTAAGCTGAACATTTTAAAGCAGTCAGGGAATCAACAGCAAACACAGAGCTTGGTGTTAATTTGGATGACTGTAGTTTTCACTGCTCTGTTTTTGCCCGCAGTACTAACTGCCAAAGGAGCCACTGCCCTTTGGACTGCAGAGGCTTCACCTGCTGACATCTTGTGGGAAAGCCACACAGACCTCAACACTGTTTTAAGTTTGTTTCTACTCTAGCAGCAACTGAAAGAGTGGAGTTGTGAGCTAACATATTTACCAACATCTCTCCAAACTGGATCTTCAAATTCCAGTAGGTCCCTTCAATTCTGTTACTAGTAATGAAACATTTTGGCACCTGAAAGGTAAATGACACCTCAAAATCCCAATGTTTCTGGTCTGTGCCCAAGAAAAGACAGATACATCCCAGCACTCCCTGATGGATTAGGGAGAATTAATGCACACAGACAACAGTTCTGCTGAACAGCATTGGGAGGAGATGTTTATGTCCACAGAACACATTCAAAGAGACATTATTTCTATTTACTTTTCCATACATGCTGTTCTGAATTTTAAACAGAGCAAGTGAAATTTCTTTTAAAAGATAGACAAAGCAGATAATAAGTCCCCYGATAATATGATACCAATAATAAGTGATTCAGACAAGCCACATGCATGTTAAGACAGGAAAGAATATACCACATGTGCTAAAATCACAATGAACTTTATCAACTAACTGGCCAACCAAATTAAGAGACTGATTCTATAAAAATTACATCTCCACCATGGAAGAATTCATGCTATTAATTTTCTGACCTCTTAACATTTAAGTGGACATAAAAATGGACAGCACCATATGTATTAAATAAATGGCACAACATAAAAGGAATAGATGAATATATTTAATTTAAAAAAATGTTTCTAAGCAGATACAGAAATAAACTCAATTTCTATGTCCCTCAAACTACAACTTCCAGTTATCAATGGCCAAGTCAACAGGGAAAAAAAAGAAGTGGTAAAGACATCCAAAGAGAGGAAGCAGCTAGAGAGGATGAGCTTTCCTTTAAAAAAATATTAAGAGACAGTAAAATAAACAATTGGTAGCAGAAGGAAGGGATAGTTGATCTCTCAAGAAACCTCCCATCTCCCTTCCCTTCCTGCTTAGTCATTTATGATACATTCTAGAAGCTGGCAGCCATCCCAGTCATCAGAGCAGTTCTGCAGACACCTAACAAGACGCAAATAAAGGAGGAGTTGTCTTTAGCTCAAAAGCCATCACAGAGAATAAAGCAAGCATTTTTTAACAAAGGAGAAAACAAGCACATGTACCCTCGCCTGCTGGGACAGAAAAAAAGAAGTCAGCAAGAATATCTAAAATAGGAATCCTTAGTAAAATACKGACATCAGGATGTTTTAAGTCTCAGACTTGACACTGGCCAGTCACRTGGATTTTAATTTCTGTGTGATAACACAAACCAATGAACAGTTGCAGAAGCCAGCAAAGTTTGCACTGTAGCTCAAGAGCAAACCCTAACAGGGCACACAGTGGCTCTTCCCAGCATTACAAGGTGTCAGGAATTCAGCACATTTCTTACTTCAGGAGCTGTTGATGGTCAGTTRTTCTAAAATTCTCAAAATAGAAAGCAATTTCACAGCATTCTATGTGTTTAACTGTGCTAGCAGTACCAGTACTACACACCAAGAAGTTTGAGCGCTTCTACAGCTATGAATTATTCCTTTCACGGAATAGGATCATTATCTTAGAGCTAGATGATAAAACATCAAGTCAAAATTCTTTGCAGCCCACCTCACAGTTCCTGAGACGGCGTGCCCATGCAGGCGTATTTAGTGGCAATGGCTGAAGTGGGATGGGAAAAGGATCTCCCACTACCCTGAAAAAAAATATAATAGAAGTATATACAGACATTCAGAAAAGCAACAATTAAGTCTAAACTACAAGCAACATCGAATCAGTGTCTTATGTATAAGCCTAGAGAATATGATCAAACTATGGATATTGTATCAACATGCCTTGAAAACCTGGTGTTCATTTCCTTCATATTCTGTTTCATTGTTAAAATMATTTACGGTGAATAAAAGTATTTTATTCTGTCTTCTACATTCAAGTCCTCCAAACACTCAGTGTTCTTAACATTGCTGCCTGACAACAATAGATAAAATATGGTGAAATAGARCAGCTGATTGTCTTTATAATTTTCTTATGCAAAATGATGGCAAAATGCTGAAGACTAAAACCAGTATCAAACATTTCTTAAATGCTGCACATTTTAATATATTTTAAGTTACTGAAACTATTTTAAGTACATATCTAGTTTCTCCATTCCCTATCTCCTGGGGCAGAAACCATGCTTATTTGTTTATTACTCCAAAACAGGTGTATCAACTCCTGTCTATACAAAYATGTCTYATTTCCAAKATTATTTTTCTGAYAYGTACAGACTTTGTTCACAACATCTGCTCACAAACTTTTCTCTTTGTTTTGCATGTTTCTTAAACACATATAATTTCTGTTTTAGTGAGATTACTCTGATCTTTTCCACTTCTTGATTTCTAAAGAGCATAAACCAATGCAAAGCCAGCTTGCAGTCCACAGAGCAAATGCCTTCTTTGGGAGTTTTTTGTAGTGGTCATCATTTTTCATTGCTGTTGCTTTATTTGGTTGGTTTGAGGTTTTGAGGGGTTTCCTTGAAGTCAAAAAGAATTCCAGAGCATTCAGGAATTAAAATAGTAGGCAACATTTAGCATGAGGAGAGAATCAGACTGGCATCAAGTGAAAAATACCTAACAATGGAAACTTAGCTAATAAGTCTGCCCAAGTGTTTCACCAACACACCATTCGCAGCTACTTCCTCATGTGTTGTCAAAGGATGCTGAAGAAGTTATCCAAAGAACAGATATCAGGCTCTCACAGTTAATAACCAACTATTGAAACCTCCATCTCAAAAATTCATCTCTACAATTAACTACTCTTGTGGGAGCATGGCTTGTGTAGGTTTTAGAACACTCATCCAAGAAACTCTTCTCCCTCAAACATCAACTTTCCCTGCAGTTCCTTCAGTGGKTCACTTTCAACTCTTGGCTGGCAGTAACAGTATCTGTTTAAAGTAATTTCAGTAATTTGTGCTGTGTTACTTAAATGCCCACCATTGCTCTGGTCAAAATATATCTCTGGAATACAGGTACTTYAACTGCTTTCCCTATTACTCTGGCACACACAAAAGCTGCCTGAAGCCACACATCATTCACTAACACTGGGCATTCATAACCTCTGTTTCATGGTAATTTTGTGATGAACATGGCAAAAACAAATTGCAAGAAAAAAAGGCAGTGCTAASAGTGGATCAAAGTGATTGTTCATCCTTTAACTCCTGACCTACCTGGTGGTTGCTTTTTTCGATACAGTGAGAGATGCCTGTGGGTGCAGAATGTAACTGCTTGCACTGTCTGCTATAGAAGCCACCACCATAGTCTGCAGGCTCCCATCACCACACTTCTCTTCTGAAACATCTTTACAAAAATAAAGCAGCTTCTTTGTTAATAACTGAACACAGAATGGGGAAAAACAAGCTATGATTAAACTTCATGTGTTGTTAAAGCAATCCTTTTGACAAAGGAAAGAAGTCTTACAGATGATAAAGTAGTCTAATAGCTGTGAATCAGTGCTCAAACTCCTGGTACACATACRAAGATACACTTGATAAGGTTGCTTATATTTAAGGACTTTGGTAATCATGTTACTGCTTATGAATCCTGTAACAACGCAAATAATCAATAATCAAATTTTTGCAAAGTCCTCTGCTTTACACTTCCAGGAATCCATATAGGATTGCACAAGTATTTTATTCAGCTGCAAGTCACGTACTGGTTGATTTTAAAATTAGAAAAAATAAGATAATGACACTGCTTTGTGCTTAGAAAAGAACAGTTAAACAAGAAAAGCAGGCTTCTTGTAATTGAATCTAACATGCTGTTAGAACAAATGTTTTAGCATTTCTTGGTAATAAAGAGCAATCCATAAGGCAAAAATTGCTCTTAGATTGAAGTCTATGTGCACAGTTAAACAAAAACTTAATGAAAAATTGTGAAAGCAGACATTCGATATTTTGGTCTTAACGTAAACACACAAGGTCTTATTAGACGAGGGATTTTTGCCCTTCAATAATGAAAGCTTCTTTCCCTCATGCAGACAGAGTTAAGATATTGACTCAGTACAGAAAAGGATCCACAAGAAACCATCATAAGAAGATTCAAAAGTGTGCAGTTGGATTAACACCACACTGGTTCCTCCTACACAGATGTGCTCTTAAGACACAACAAGGCTACTCTGAAGTCTGCACCATTTCATGCATTACCACCATGTGCAAACAAGTGAAGCTCAGGGGCTCACAGGCCATTCTCCTTCCCCTTTCATCTCCATARTAAACCACTGATAAGTCTTCCTACCTGTCTTTTAAAGATCAAATAACTACAAGGTCTTTTACACAGTAGGTCTCTAGAAACAAACAAAACTAAAAACCCCACAAATGACACACACAGCATTACTGTAGAACATGAATTCAAACGACACCAAGCTCCATGTTGAATGAAAACGCAATAATACTATCTAGTATTGCAACTTAGTGCTTACAAAGAGTTAGCAGCAATGTTTGACAAGTAAAGGCTTTCAGCTGGCTTTATAGTAACGTAAGACTCTGTTGTAACCAAACATGGTCTTACCCCTTTGAGAGCTGGACWGGGAGGGAAGGTTGAGCATTAGGGTAGGAACAAGCCTTTCAATGCAAGGTCATGAAACCATACTGCAATCCTAAGTGAAAAGGGCTAGATCACTACTTGAATCCCAAATCTTTTCTCTATCCATGCAGTACCAGGACTCTATTCTTACTCTGAGCTATCATTCCACAGAAGCACTTTATCAATGCTTGGACTTTCAGAATTTTATACAGAAAATGAAAAAAGTTTAAAAAACATTTGAGTTTAACAAAACATGACCACCTAGCTCTTAGTCTTACTCTGTGAATGCAAASTAGTACACAGCATTTTGTCATCAGCAAGGATTGCAGATAAATAATCAATGCTTTCAGATTTTAGTATGTCCATTTTCTTGAGAAAACCTATTAAGTTGTGCTTCTAGTTGTGCATCTCAGCACATGTTTAAAATGTGACAACTGACACATTCCAAAGAATGGAAAGTTACATCTCRTTTTCCTTGACTGGGAAATGATTTTCTACCTGGGTGACTCATTCCTGGCTTCACAAAACATGCATCATCACCAGTGATCTCAGGAACAGAAGATTTAATGCTCTCTTGGCACGACAGGAATTAATTACTGCTTTCAAAATGTAGTAAACAAATACTGAAAATTTGAAGCTGATAGCACAGCTGATGGCACAAATGTCCTTATTAACAGTAAATCAGGCAAGAAACAATTSTATGCTTGATTATGTCAATCTACCCATCACATACCCTTTACAAAGCGGACATAGTAGCTCTCCTTCCATAAGGCTTTTGCCCAACAGAAAATGTGGTGTGTGTGGTGCCAAATTCATAATCAAAAAGCAGATTCAGTGCATATTTTGTCTTATAATTCACTAAGGAAGGGAAGCACATACAAACAAGGTGCTTAAAAAACATCATGCAGGATGTGCTCAGCCACAGCAGCACACACCCTGAAGTGCAGTTTAAACTCACCCTGTGTGCTGGTCACATCCAGAAGCTGACCTGGAGGAATAATCACTTGGGTCACTCCTGGCTGGGCAGAAGGAATGACATGCAGCACCTGTCCATTTTCTGACTGGCTGGCAACAATCATCTGTAAGGTAGTCACACAGAAGCATAAATAGCATTAGTTTGTATGATGATCATACAGCACAACTGGGTTTGTTTATTAGCAGAACAGAAAATACCYTGCTTAGAATTAGGTCCTGTAAATCTACTTGATTTTACATAATAAGAAAACTGTCTCTCTATTGTCAATTTCTTAAAGGTACTTTTCCTTTTTCAATAGCCATTTAATTAAATATAGAAAAAAACCCCACCACCTGACATGATTCCACAATGAATTACACATTTATTTGAAACTTACAACACTATTATTAAACCTATCAAACACCTGAAAGTCATTCATAGTTGGGTTCGTTCTAACTCCATCCATGGACTAGCAGAACTAATTGTAACATAAAAATTTTGACATTTACTTCTAAGAAACTGACTTCTATGGGCAACATTTCATGCAAAAGCAAAGACAAGAAACGCCCCAGGACTTAAAAAAATACAAATGAAGTCCCCTGGGATTCTGAAAAACAAATCTTTATGGTATATTTCCCCATAATTACAAAGGACTTGATCCCAACAATGTTACAAAACCTAGAGTAATAAAAAATATTGTTTGTTTCTGATTTATTACATTTTAAAGGGATGAAGCTTCTTTAGTGATAGCACATCACATGCCAACCAAATCCTCTGGGAGAGAGTGACCTTTTTTATAAAATAGATGTTACAAATTACARAGCAACATTTTAAGAAAATTAGTTGAGGACTAAGGGAAAAGTGAGACATAATGACTTATTTCTAATGTTCTGATTCCCCCMAAAAAACACAGAGACTTATCCAGGGAATACAGAGAAAGCAGAAGCAGTAGAAGTATGAGATCTTATCACACCATAGCATCCAAGCTTGGTACTGACAAAAGACATCAGCTGTTGTTTAATAAAATTAGTAATGGCTGCAGACAGGATTTGCCTACCTGAAGAAGGGCAAGTKGAGCATGAACCAAACCACTGAAAAGTTTCACCATGTTGCTAAAGTCTGAATCAGCTGCTGCTACAACAAAGCAGAGTTCTTCAAAGAGCTCCCTGATCTGTGAACAGAGCTGCAGCCCTATTTGCAGACACACTCACCATGGGTGCACTGGGCCCTCCCAGGGGCTCACAGAGGGGCTGCCTGCTCTGGTCTGCCGGGTGGAATTCCTCTGCAGAGTGGGACCGTGGCTGGGGCGGCCGCACTGGCACAGCCGATGATGGAGAACTGCCCAAGAGGGGCACTGTGACAGGCAGGGCTGTGGGAGAGTCACTCTGTACAAACAATGGATCCCTGGAATCCATGCACGTTAGTTGCTTTCACAGAGGAAAAACAGTAAAATGTACGTTGAGTAGCAACTTCTATGAAGAAAAAAAAAAAAAAAACAAAGAAGAAAAAGAACATTTAAAACCAGCGTGCTGTACTGTGAACTCAGAGGGAGCTCTTGTCCTTCTGATCAACAAGTTAACACTAGCTGTTCTACTTCTATCTTCCATTTCCATGTTGAAAAAGTATTCATATTCCTGCTTTCTAGRAAGAAGTCTCTCTACTAAGACAAAAGAAAATCCCTTTCACTCAAAATCTGCTCCYCAAAATCACTCATCAAATGTCTCAAGTCTGTCCAGAACCTGAGAAGACTTAAACCAAAACTGTAAAATAGTCACCAACATGATTTTACTTCAAAAGAAATCCTAGATACTATTCCATTTGGTCTTTCCATACATGCATTTAGCTAAGAAGAAAAAGATCTCTACACGCTTTTTTAATACTTTACCACAGAAGAAACGCAAGCAATACAACCTCCAATTCAAAGGCATGAACTGTACAGCACAAGGCCAAAAATCAGATCTTCAATAGCTTTAAAAATTAGAGCTTATCTTCATGACGTTTGAAGAACCAAAGACTTAGAGTATATCCCATTTTCATTAAATTTAAGTACATAGGCACAAATATTTGTCTTGCTGAAACTTTGACAACACAAACATTAGGCATGTAAAATAATGGAAAAACAGGCAGCCCCTGTGTACAATAACATGTCAGGCTGTTGGCCTCTGCAAGRAGGGCTGCAATTTATTATATCTCTTGCAGCAATTGCACAAACAACTCTGATGTTTTTGCAACAAAAATGAATACACTACAAAACAAAGAATGAAGAAAAATGTTTCTTAATTTTATATAAAAGTCAGATTTGTGCTAAATAACCTCATAAAAAAATCTGCAGGCATAAATCTTCTATGCTGAAACTGTCTACTATGAACTACATCAGAAAAGCAGCAAAAAACAAATGGCACTTGTGTTAAAGACATTTTGCAGAGACCATAAGCACCCAACTAAATCACCATCTGAATGACATTATATGCTAGAAGAACATTCTGCAGAGGAGCATTCAGGCACAGAAATCTCCCCGAATAGGAATATCTGGCAATAAGATAAAGACTCCCCTTCCCCAATATCTACACACATGTCCTCTGTCYCTAGAGTTTTACTTGTGACTTTTGGTCACTAAGCAATGTGACCTAATTTTCAAGTGTTCTGCACCTCTCCTTCTTTTTTTTTTAAAGGGTTTTGTTAACAAAATAAAACATGCATTTCTTCAGCACTGTAGCAGGACATAATTACTGAAGGCTGTCATTGTAACATCTGGATATTCATCAGTTCAAAAAAGAAAGGCATAGGAATCCAAGGAAAGGATGTACATTCTTAAATGACAAGGTATATTACTCTAAAGGCAAGAAAAAAACACTGCATTGATGAAATAGCACATTTTAAACTCATCAGAGTGGATTAAAGGAAGCATCTACAAGGACTAAGCATTAGTACCTCACCTGAAAAACCTGATCATTTGTTTCTGACTCTCCTGTACCATTACAGCTGCCTATGAACAAATCATTACATCCTTCCATAGCAAYGTCATGCTCAGCTCCATCTTCTTCCATTTCAAGGCAACCTGAAAAGGTTATAAAAGTTTGTTTTAGCCTTCTGCTAAGAGATTGCTGCAGGTGTTGTCTTTAGGTCTTAYAAATTTGGTGTTACAAGTTCTAATGCTGGTTCAAGATAACAGTTCTCAAGAAATCCTTGCCTCCTTATCACTGTGTTACTCATTGCAGAAAAATGCCAGTGTGTTGCTCCAGAAGCACAGCTTAGGCTTTCACATGAGACAATTTGCTTGATTTGTCACTGCACACACAGATACAAAACACACAYACAGCCTYCCATCACTTTCATCTGAGGATGTCYACAAGCACTGAACTAACAACCACACATATCTAGAGAACACTTCATATTTAAACACATGCCAGCAGTGCTTTATAAATACATTAGTCACCTTCTTCCATAATCTCCAGACAGAATTTGGATTATGCAACTCTGTCATGCTGACATCTTGAAGTAAATCAATTTGTTTTAAAGACTTGTAAGACAGCATAAAAATGAAATAAAATTACTATTGTTAGTCTACAGTGGTATGCTTTGGGCAGAAAAAAAAACCCCATCAGATATGTGAAACAAAATTTGGCATTTATCACATGATGAAAGACCAAAAGACAGGGCTCCTGGCACTTCAGAGATCCCCTGCCTACCCTAAAGAAAGTTTCAAGATGCTCAGTTGCCCACTGCAAACCTTCCACCTGACAGATAATATTGAACAGTGAATTGCTCTCATGCACACAGCACACCCTTTAAAGCAGCAACCTATCTCAAATATTCACAAGCAACAGGATGAAATTACAACTAAATGGGTCCCTAACTTACAAGGATATACATATACCAGACTACACGCATAACATACCCAACTGAATAGAAGAAAACTTAATTCCTGTAGTTTGGGGCACAGGAGGGGGAAGGGTGCTCAGGATGTTTCCCCTCAGTATTTATTTTAAAGACAGGCTGCATTATATTAGCACTACTCCTACCAGCTGTATCTTCTTCACCACACCACGCAAGCAAATTCCTGAGGATGGACCTTCTTGGCTGTGGTATTTCAACCGTTTACAGATCTAGCAAGGAGACTGYAACAGGCTAGAGAGTAACTTCAAAAGAGCTGTACAACTCTTAAAGCAAGGATTTGTTCACTTCACAAAGATATAAAGGACACAGGCAAAGTAAATCCACATCTCCTTGGCTTTTGAAACTGAATAAAACATCCTGCTGAYACAAACAACATTATGAAGTTAAGCTGCTCATATGCTTAATATATTAATACTTTAATCTAAAGCAGATTTATTTTTCCATTCAATTYTCAAGTGATGACACTCCAGACCAAGTTCCAAATGAAGTTACCTCATGTTTATCCACTATTTTTGAGCTTTGGATCTGAGAACAATTACAAGATGTTTCACTTACAATGTCCGAAGCATGCTAGCAGCAAATAAAAAAAAAAAAAAAAAAAAAAAAAAATTTTAAAAAAAAAAAAAAAAAACAAAAAAAACAAAAAAAAACAACCCAGAAAACTAGATTTTTTAGGTTGAGTGATTCATCATCACTCAACCATTTCCTTTCAGTTCAAAGATGCAAAGAAGACACAGCAGTTTTGATAAAGCAGCACATTTAGTTCTTTGTTCTTAGTTCTTAGTTCTTATCTTGAGATAAACTGATTTTTTTCCAGAGACACTGATGACACGTACCCTGAGTGTGCTGRAACCCAACCACAGAACACAAGGACAGTTGTATGGGGTCAGAATAATAACCCAAGAGCCCAATATCCTGTATCTAACAATAGTTTGTAACAAAGCTCAGGGAAAAACAYCCAGCAGTAGGGTAAATACACAGTCATGTTTATCCAGCTTCCTCTCATAAGCAGCCCAGAAATACCTTAAGTTTTATATTTGTATTTAAAATAATMCCCATGGTATACAATTTTGCCCCAYGATTTTGTCTAATCACTGTTATAATCCAGGCAAACCAGTGGCACACACATCATCTGGAAAATGAACTTTATGGTTTAACTATCCAGGTTTCATTAAACTATGTGCTTGTGTGCAGCCACAAAGATTACTTTTGGTCTTAAAGAAATGTACAAGTASGTACACAGTTAACAGATCTTACACTCATACAAATATTGCTGACCAATTCCCCAAACAGGAGAGTTAAATCATTTATGTATATGTGTGGATCTTTTGTCATAAACGTGTAAATAACATGCAAGTATCTCTTCATAAACACTAAGTGAGCACCATAAAAATTCTCACTGTAATGCCACTGTATCACACACTGAACAGCAGGCTCAAGGAGAAATGTGGAAGTTTAATGTTGGTGTAAAGCAGGAACAAGAGCTGCATCCTCAGAGCACGCAGGCAGCTCTGTACGCCTCCGCTCCAGCCTTAACACTCCACCCAAAACATTTTATAGGCTCCATTTGGGAAACACTTCGCTCAAAATAATCAATCTATGGCTATTGCTGTCCTTGGTTCACCTCTACAAAGAGAGCAAGCAGCYGCAGAAACTGCTAGCACAAACACAATAACCATCGTGAGCATTCTTTGCAGGGTGTTGGTTCTACTTAATGGAAAATACACACAGTTGAATGCTTCACTATCAATCTTTTTTGGGKKTTTTTTTTATGAATTGTTTCAGAGGTTTTATAAGAAGACTTCAGATAATTGCATAGTTTACAACAACAAAAACACACCGTCTGAAAAAAGCTCCCTCTGAGGGCATTTCTGTACAATCACTCACAGTGGCACGAATTCACAAGGGCATGGATTACAGTAAAACGTATCAGGGAAAAAATTAGGGCAYAGTGATACTCTCCAGTAAAGGAGTTACAATTTGCTTTGTTAACTTGTACCAGATTTGAGATTTAGCATATCTCTATCATGGAAGAACCGGCAGATGCTATTAAGAATTCATTAAGGATTCCCATTTAAAAGGTTTCTCAAGTCAGTTTTTTGTAGACAACACCAAAACCTGGAAAACGCACCCGTGACAATTTCGCTGACAATGTTAAGTCTCTGAAGTATGCTTAAGAAATAGATCAGAGTCCACGAAACAACAACACGCCTGCCCCTTTCAACAAGTGGAGTCCCCAAAACCCGAGTCACTACCCAGAGAAACCCCAACTGTTCCCCAGAGGCCACGAAGGACTGTCAAAAAGGTGGGGAAAAAATCTATGCACAACCCAAGCACAGAGCAGATCCTCACACAAGCAGCCTTCTCCCCAAACACCAAACTCACTTACAGCTTCCTTTCAAGTCCACCGCGCGTTGCGTTTATTACTTCTAGCAGGCAGTTTATTGTGGGTGTATCGTTGGACACGCAGAGAAACACAAC
>NW_026623756.1:0-14387 GCF_030028575.1 Malurus melanocephalus | reverse complement strand
CTCGGACACGTGCTCGGTGCGCGTTCCCGCGGCGGGCGGGGGCTCGGACACGTGCTCGGTGCCGGTACCGGCCATGGCGCAGCTCACGGCGCGGTTCCGCACGGAGAACCGCAGGTGAGAGTTCTCCCCTCCCGGGCTGGGGATGGGCTCGGGGAGCGGGTGACGCAGAGGCGGTAACGGCGCGCTGTRCCCGCAGGTTCGCCGTGGAGGATGTTCCCTTCTCGGTGCCCGCGGCCTCCGAGACCACCGACCTCAGCCAGCTCATCAACAAGCTGCTGGCGGCAGCGCACGGTAGGTCCCGCGGCGGGGCGGCCCTCACAGCACGGCATCCCTCACAGCACGGCATCCCTCACAGCAAGGCATCCCTCACAGCACGGCATCCCTCACAGCACGGCATTCCCTCACAGCACGGCATTCCCTCATGCCCGGCCGGGCTGGGCCCGGCTCCACGCGGGGGCTGTCACAGCCGGGGACAGCGACAGCCCGAGCCCTTCTGCCCCTCTCTTTGGCCTGACTGCCTACAGTAAGGCACTCCTGGAACTTGATCTGAAACCCTGCAGGTATCCGGGCTGCTAGCCATTCCTGGCAGAAATGCACCTTGGCGCCACAGGCCAGGCTGCCACAGCAGATGGGAAGGGAAGCGTTGCCCAAAACCTGGTACAAGAACTAATGAAACCAAATGTTTGGGTTTTATGACAGCTTTTAAAAAAAACTGAGCCATTCTGTCAGTGCTGAAATGGGCCTGACTGACTTGAAAGATTATCCGGGGAAGAACACTTTGGCAATGTTGTTGGAAGATCCTGATTTCCATAAGAAACGGGACCAGTGGTATTATATCCTGCTTCTTGAGACTTCTGCAAGTTGCTTTTGACCCATGAAATTGCAAACGACCTTGAGTAGAGAAAACCAGCACACAGTGTAGTGCTTCTGCTAAAATGCAGGGCCTTTGTATTTTATGCCATTACAAAAAATTCTTAGGGCTTTCCTACTGCTGCCACAAATACAGGGCTCTAGTTGGTGGTTACAAAAGTGCCAAGATCCATGCAGAGCAGTCAGGAAGCATCACTGGGGTTTGGTTACACATGGCTACAGAGGCAAACAACTCTTTGAACACCAACAGCAAWTTTTTCTTCCTCTTAACTTAAATAATCGTGTGGAAGTAATGGGTTGCCCACTTAAAATCRGGAGAAGAAACCAAGTGGTTGTGTTTTCTGTTCTTGTAATTTGCTTTGGGGTTTTGTTTTGGTTGGGGAGTGGCTGGGTGTGTATGTTTGGGTCTTTTTTTAAATGCATCCTAACTCTATTTTCCTGAACCAGTCACAAAATGATGCTGTTCTTGATGGTATCAAATAAATAGTGACACCTGAACGTGGATTTTTCCTAATTTGTTTCAGCGGATCACAAGTATGTGGAATTTGACTTCCTTATCAATGGCCAGTTCTTGCGAGTGCCACTGGTCACACACATGGAAATGGAAAATATTTCCACGGTAAGTCATATTCCATTTCTCCCCTTCTTGGACAGYAGAACAGACTTACTAGTTTAATTCAATCTGATTTAGGTATTACATGTCAGCTAGATAGATTTTCTTGCTCAGTTTTATTTATTTTCTGACTCGCCCAGGAGAATTCCCTGTGTCCATTCTGAACTGCAGTGATTAGAGACTACAGAGAGCAAGCAATGCAAGGAACATGGTTATCCAAATTGTTGTCTGCATACAGTTCACAGAGAACTTGTCTTATTCCCTTCATCATTAATATATGTTAATCTCTTATGATGGGTGGTAATGGGGAGGGTAATGCTACCTCTAGAAAATGTTGCAAAGTGTTTTAGAAACAAGTTTTATATTTGTAAATATAGAAGAGGAATGTAAAGAAGAGTGAAACCACTTGTTTTTGCTTCCAGCTTGCTATTATTAATATTAGTATAGATAATATACAATTAATATATAATATGGAAAGCAGTATAATTCACACCTTTTTTTTCTAAATATTTTAGTTCTATTGATGTGGCAATGGACTTGGATACCAAGATCTTTGCTCAATGAATTTGTATATATGTACCACACTGCAATTATATTTTACTGTTACTGATTAAAAAAMCCACACTAAATCACTAAATAACTGTTTTGCTTGTGAGCTCAGGAAGAAGTGGTGGAAATAGAATATGTGGAGAAATATATGGCCCCTCAGCCAGAAGARTGCATCTTCCATGATGACTGGATCAGTTCTGTTCAAGGCACTCAAGAATGGTACCACACTAAGYCAATTCCAAGTTTTGTCTTGTTTATTTGTGTTCCTCCATGGTGTCACATCGAGTGCTATTCTCTCTGTAATAGTCTCCTGGGTGTGTTTTTTCCCTCTTTGGTCTTTCTGTTTTATTTCTTTTAACCTGTCAGGTCARTCAGCTACTTGCTTTTGTAAGCAGTTCACTGACAATGACTTTTTAACACAAAAAGAAAACAGCTAGAGACACTGAAAATGAGATACTGCTTATACAGATGAACAAAATAAATGCTGTTTAGCATCCTTTCTCTTGCTGTAAAGTAAGTTTTTATTCCTTTTTTTGCTTAAACCCTTGACTTCCAATGTGATACCCATTAGCAACAAATAGAATAGTATGTCTTTATGCAGACATTTTCCTTAAAAAAAGCCAGATAGCCATAATTATCTTTTTCTAGGGTGTTTTCACATTCTTTTTCCAATCAACTAGGTAATGTTGATTTATTAACTAGAGGTTTGAAAATGCTTTGAGAACCTCTGCCAACATATTAAAACCAACGAATTAAGTTTTAAATTGTGTAAATTATATAAGCAAACTCAAATCTCACCTACCAGAACATGCAGTACTCTCACTGCTTGTCTTTCTGGCCTGTACTCTCAGCCTTCCAGCTGCAAGGCTTTAATCAAGCTTTGCTCTGTAGCAAAAAAGATTTCTATACTTCTCCAAGGTATTTCTTTTAATTCYGTTATTGTGCTAATATTTTTCCAATTTTTTGGTTGAGGCCTTATTTCAAAAAAACATTTGTTGGTTTTAATGATGTTTCAAATGCTGTACCCTGTAGGATATTAACTGGCTGCTATGATCAGACTGCTMGAATCTGGTCTGCAGAAGGAAAATCCATCATGACAATAGCTGGGCACACAGAAGTGGTGAAGGACGTGGCATGGGTGAAGCAAGGTCAGTATATATAGCAGGGGAATAGGAGTAGTTTGATTTATTGGGGGAGAGATGTTACCATTACTTAACCATGTAAATGTAATTCTTGCAGTCTCTATCAGTGGCAGAAATGAAGTCATGGTGGGCATAAATAGTCCTTAATAATGAATACAGTTACTTTAAGATGGTTGTTGTGTGTCAACCTTGCAGATATATAAGTATATTAATTGTACTTGCAGGGTGACATGATGTAAACTGAAATGTCTRTGAGTTTCTACCTATCTGCAATTTCTTCTAGGATTAGAATAATTATTTATAAAGACTTTGGAAAGCTGAGTTGGGCATAAGTGTAACTTTCTTCTTCCTCAGATAGTTTRTCATGCCTGTTACTCAGTGCTTCCATGGACCAAACTATCCTCCTCTGGGAGTGGAATGTGGAGAAAAACAAATTGAAAGCCCTTCACTGCTGCAGGGGACACGCTGGGAGTGTTGAGTCTGTGGCTGTTGATTGCACAAGAACCAAAGTGAGTGAGTCCTGCAAAGAAACCTTTGTATTTTGGGATTTAGCAGCCCGTACCTTAAAAACCCTTTGTTCCTGCATAGGTATGCATCATCATGATTTTATGACACACTGATAATTTTCCAGTCTTGTTACAAGTGGTGTTTATTGAGAATTAGGAGTGTTACATCAGTGCTAAGCCACAGAATCACAGAATCATTTCGTTTGGAAAACAAGTCAAGTTTTAAAGTATATTTGACTTCAAGTGCAGTTTTGTGCAATTATGAACTGTTTTGAATCTGACCTTTTTTTTGATGGTTCTGGTGGGAAAAAATTTCCAGAGTACTTGGAAGAAACAGGTGGTAAAGAGTTCTTTCCCATCATCCCAGAATTCAACAGTTATGAGCATTCCCACCAAAGGTGGAGGGAGTCATTACTCCCAGCTTGACTGAATATCAGACAGGTTAAAGTAAACTTTTTGGTGCTGAAGGAAATAGATATTTTGTAAATATTTTTCTTACAAAGAAGTAAAAACAATAATTTGATGTATACCTAACATTTTTGTTTTTTTTTTTAAGGACCCCAGCATTGTTACTCAAGTGTTATAACCATTGGTTAATTCTACAAGCAGGTCTCTCTTCCAAGGTCTGTCTGGATCAACTTTTAACAAAATGCTTCTGTTCATACAGTTCTGCAGTGGATCCTGGGATAAGATGTTAAAGATCTGGTCTGCAGGTAAGTTGCAAGTTGTAAGGCTGTACATCACTAGGCTGTACACCAAACATTACTAGTTTAGTTAATTACACAAGTTCAGATTTGGTTATCACCTGCATGGTATTTGTAGGCACCAGAAATTTTGAGATTTGCTGAATTATTTATATGGAGATGAAATTCAAAGACCTGTAGCTCAAGTCTGCCTGTCTTCTGTCACAGTACCTACAGATGAAGAGGATGAAATGGAAGAAGCAGCTAACAGACCACGGAAAAAGCAGAAAACTGAACAGTTGGGACTGACAAGGGTAAGATGAACTGCAGGTTTGTCCAGGATTTTTCTTTAGAAGCGTTACCACAATGAATAATTTGGTGACTTTAAAGGTAATCTTAAAACTTCTGCTGGTATGTCTCAGGCTAATCAGACATTTTTATTTGTTGAAATAATAGATCTTTTGATGATATTCAAATCTGTCACCGTTGAATTCTAGACTCCCCTGGCAACCCTCTCGGGCCACACAGAAGCTGTCTCCTCTGTACTGTGGTCAGATGCTGAAGAAATTTGCAGTGCATCGTGGGACCACACCATTAAACTCTGGGATGCTGAGACTGGAGATCTCAAATCAACTTTGGTGAGATCATTATACCCTGTAGCTTCAGCTGAAGTCCAGCTCAGAGAAAAAAAAAAAGGCTGTGCTTTTTGAAAAAGAGTACTTCCTGTCTTAGAATTATGGTTTTCTTTTCTGACAGACAGGAAACAAAGTGTTTAATTCTGTCTCCTACTCACCACTGTGTCGACGTCTTGCATCAGGGAGCACTGACAGACATATCAGACTATGGGATCCTCGCAGCAAAGGTGAGCTAAAACATGGATAGTCTCAAAGATGTTCTCCAAAATCAGAACTTTTTCCTGTTGAGAGGCATCTCATAGTTTTCTGGTCCCTCTGCTTGGAAACAGTCATTTGAGGGCTTTTTTTACCYACRAAGRTTWCATCTACTTTCTSTATTCTGGTGCAAGACTYGTTTTAATTTCTTACCTTTTAAGTYTAACTGGGCTTAGGTTCTCTGTTTTTAAACTTATTAATGAATGTTATACAACTGTGCAGCTGAATGTAATTTTTTTTTGTAATGTTCAGACTTAGACTTGTCTGATAATCATTGAAGTGAAATAGTAGTCATGGTACTATGTATTACAARCAGATAGAATTAGGGATATTATGACTGAGCCTACCAGCTTTATTTTCATAGACACGTTTCATAGAATGGTCTGTGTTGGAAGGGACTTTAAAAATCTTCTAATTATCCTGCCTTGGGCAGGGACTCCTTCCACTAGAGCATTGCTCAGAGCCCCACCCAGCCTGGCCTTGAACACTTCCAGAGATAGAGCAGCCACAGCTTCTCCGGGCAACCTGTTCCAATGCCTCACCAATCTCATAGTCAAAAATTTCTTCCTAATACCTAATCTAAACCTGGAAGCTATTTGTCAGTACATGTTCTTGTAAAATAGTCTTTCAACATGTTTCTTGTAGGCTCTCTTCAGGTATTAGAAGGCCGCAAATAGTAAAAAATGTTTAGCTTCTGTAAATCTAATACAGAGATCATTAGTTTATTATGTGTTGTCAGTAAAATATTTTTTTTGTTTGTCTTTTAAAAAAATATTTGAAAAGAAAGTTAATAGTGACTGGAAAGTACATTTTGAGGGATTTGGAGTTGGTTTTGTTTTTGTTTAGTTGGGTTTGCTTCTTTGTTAGTTTTTTTTCCTTCTCCAGCACTTGTGTGGCTTATATTTTTGTTCACTTTGAATAAAATTCACTTAACACTTAACTTGAACTGCAGTCTCACTGGATTTTGTACACATCTTAAATGTGCTGGTTTCAGCTAGCATCTGCTGATGTCTGTGTTTTTTCCTCTTTCTATTCAGATGGCTCCCTGGTTCTCCTGTCTCTGACTTCTCACACAGGTTGGGTGACATCTGTGAAGTGGTCACCTACCCATGAGCACCAGCTGATCTCTGGTTCTCTGGACAACATTGTGAAGCTTTGGGACACAAGGAGGTAAAATAAATCTCTGTTTGTTGCTGTTCAAAGGCATGTGAGCTGTTCCTCATGAAATAGCAAAAGCAGAGACTTTCACTGGAAACACTTGTGGCATTTGTGAAAACCCTCTTATGTTTTAGAAGTCAGCAATATAATGAAAGGGAGGAAAATGCCTGTATTCTACCAGAGGGCTGGGAAACATGCACAGCTGAGCAGCATCTGAAAGAAAGAAACTGTAACAAACTCTTCCTAACAACTGGCTGAAATTCAGTCTCAAAGTTGTTTGCAAGCAGATGAAAAATGTTGCTGCTTTTCTCCTTGGTGATGTAGGAGAGGATAATACTAATGTGATTGGTTCTGGAGAAAGCATCACAGATGGTAGATACCTGTACTCTCTCAAAGTGTTCATAACTGCTTGACCACATCTGTTGGAAAGCCTTGTACTAGCATTTCTTCCTGGGACTAGCTGTTTTCTATGATTGCTGATACAACTTCAAACCTGTTTTTCACTAGTTGCAAAGCTCCTCTGTATGACTTGGCTGCTCATGAAGACAAGGTTTTCTGTGTGGACTGGACAGAAGCAGGGGTAAGAATCTGAAGAGCAAGTTACTCAGTTTCTATGCAGGGTGTGTAAGAAGAAAGCTAAAAACAGTTATGGACTGTTTCTTCCTTATGCCTAAAGCTAGAAGAGAACAGGGTTGTAGCTATGCTGTGGTTGGTATCTGGGTGGCAGTGTCACAGGGACTGCAGCCTGTCCCCACACTGCCAAGGGGAAGGGTGGGAGCTGAAGCTCTGTGGCATTTACTGAGCATTGTACTGATATTCCAAACAAAGAGAAATGAGAACAGCACTGCACCTTACTTGGAAAACACCTTCCAAGGTACTGTTTTCTGCCTTGGGGACTAAAGCAGCATCATGAAGTAACAGCTGGCGTGTGGCAGTCAGTGCATATAGAAAGGGGAAATTGTATAATCCTCTATAGCAAGTTGTTCTGCTACTGTACTGGTACACATGTATTTAAAATGACCAAATGTTCAAGATTCTCAGTGTGCCTCCTGTTCTCAGGAAAAGCTTTCGCAACTTCCCTACAAAAATTCACTTTGAACTTTCAAGAAGAGGGAACTTTAAGAGACAAAGTTGTTCTCTACTTTCATTCTGGGTTTTAGTCATGCATTAACAATTCACAGTAGTAAACATCCTTCTATAAAGGAAAGAAAAATTGACTCCTTAACTTTTGTGTACTTATTTTGCTTAGCTCTGATATTAATCACAATTTCCTTCTCTCATCAGTTGTTACTGAGTGGAGGAGCAGACAACAAACTCTATTGCTACAGATACCCAGCTACAGCCTCTGATGTGGGGGCATGAAGATCAACGGCCAGAAAACTTCTTTCAAAAAAACAAGATTTTTGCAGCAGTTGCTCTCTATTAGCATCTCTACACAATCAACTTCCAAAGAAAGGAGAAGTTTGCTGTTGTTCCTGGTTTTGTATTGGTAACCTATGTCCATATTTGTCACAGAAACATAGCAAAGCCCAAGTGGGATTAATGTGAAACAAGGCAAAGGTCATTTCCTCTCTTTTTGGTGGCTTTGAATTAACATCTTTTAAATGACTATTTGTATAGCCCTTTTAATAAGAAGTAAACTGTTTGCTGATACTTAGAGAAAAACTACTCACTGACTAAATTATTTTTTTAGTTTATCTGTTTTCCGTTGGGAAAAAAAAATAAAGCTTTTATCAACAGGTCATTGGTTTAGTATGTCATTTCAGATAAAAATGAGATCTCAGCTCTGCTCTCAGTCTGGCTGTTGGCAGTTCTTATGATTTGGTCTTTAATTAATCAACCCATGCTTCTTTCTGGGATGAAGACTTGGTATGCTTGCAGTGCAAGTGGCATGATACAGAGGAACTTGACAGAATCATTGGCAGATGAAATATTCTGAATTTTAGTATCTTATAAATTAGGGCTGTAGATTATAAGAATGCCAGCCTTGTATCACAGTACTAGCTGTGTTGCTGTAACATTAATGTGGTGTTCTGGTCCTAAAAGCATGTGTAGAAGCAAGTGGTGGATCACACAGAGGAGGCAGAAGAATAGGTCATTTGTTCTTGAAAAGAACAGATTCAAAAGTTGCAATAGCTTTTAGGCTGATAGAGGATAAGTGCTATTCAAACATGCTCAATTTCTCTGCTTTCAGTTCAGCATTTAAATGAAAAACTGATTACTGCAGCTTGCTGGATGACATGAATGTGATGTTAAACACATTGTTCCTGTGTGGAAACCACACTTGAATATCTTCACCAATGTCTTGGCTTTCAATCAATGTAACACCTGCACAGCACAAACAAGTCAAATGCTTAAATTAGTAATTTTTCTTTGAAGAGTGAGAACTCTGACCTCCAGGTTTATAATACTGGCATATTATATATAGACTAGAGCTATAATACACATACAGTTCTGAGAAAGGAGTTTTAGGAAATACCAAAGAGCAAAACTCCACACTGTCTGGAGAAAATGGCAAAGGACAGGGGGACGATCTCTGATTCCTTTGCTCTGCAAGTGAAATATTGCAACTAACAATTCATATGCAAGTGTCTCAAGACTCGTGAATGCATGATAGGTAACCTTAATAGGGTTTTCTTATGTTCCCAGATTGATTTACAAAACACTTTTAAAAAAGATCATGTCACTTGAAGTGTCAGCTTAAGGAAACACAGCTGGCATCAGTTTCACGTTCAAACAGTGAATCCATTAGATCTACCTGTAATAAATACACAGAAGAGAAATAAATATATATCTAAAAAGGGAGGTTTTGATGGACCACAGTCAAAAGCAGGAGCATTTTTACAACCAGGAGAAGTACTGTGGCAAAAGAACAGACAAAGAAGGAAGTAAGTAAACCATATTAACGTGAAGTGATACCAGTGTAAGCACACTGTATTTGGAATATTATCTGTATTACCACTGTCCATAACTTATCCTGAAACCAGTATTTTTTACATTTGGCTGCCAGTTCTTTGGATAAACTATAATCTTAAATAAAATGTTTTAATAAGACTTTCCTTTCAAACATGCAGTCCATTAATTTAAAATAATCATGTGATATTACAATGGTCAACATGAGCTGATTTTAGAACTGCAGAACTGAGTCAAAAACATGGCAATTCAGAGTCAAGGTACTGATGATGACTACTCAAAAAAACCCCTTTTTTTACTCCCCTAGAAACCATTTCTGCATATTCCTAGTGCCCTAGTAGCATTCCACAAAACAGTAAAGAATTTTTACGTAGTAATTGCTAGTTTTGCTTAAACATAAAAGTGATACTACAAATGAGGGGAATAAAGACAATAATCGACTACTGCAAGATTGACCTACATTTGTTTTTTTTATCAATGAGAGGTGGGGGGTTGGTTTGTTTTTGAGAGGTTGTGCAGTATACATTGTTCTATATCTATCTTTTCATTCTGCACTGACACCTGGCATGAAGTGTTCACTTTACCAGCACATGTGTGCTGCCTCTGAACACAGTTCAAACACCAGCGTGTGTTAAAAACATTAAAAGCACCAGTTTAAGACAAGGATTCACCTGCTTGGTCCTTGGCTTAGTGCCACAGTTGCATCTCTGTTCAGGTGTTTCCTTTTACCCAGCTGGTTCTTTCAGCTTTCCTCTTGCTTTGAGACTTTCATCTTTGCTTCCGGATATTTCACCAAGATCAGACAGAAACACATAGAGAAAGAATACACTTCTAATAAATCTCCTGAGATATGAGGTTTTCTCCTGCATTTTCTGACATTTCTGCAACAGAAGGCACTAGATAGGCAGATGCACAGATTCTCCAAAGGAAAAATACACACTTTTGTTACACTCTTAAGTTGATTTGAGTCTTGTTTACTACCAACTTGTTACTTAAATGTGGATATAATTTTAAGAATTCCAAAAGTTTTAAGGTTTTTCTCATTACTGAATTAATGGAGGGTACAAACTTATCTACAAGATTGTGATGATAAACATGATTCTTAAAAAAGCAAACTACCCCCCCAAACAACAACAACAAACAAACAAAAAAGTCCCAAACAAGCAGCGGATGTGATTTAGATAGATCTGTTCCATGACCTCACTGAAATTTCAGCATGTGCTCTTCCCCCTTGCTGTGGGAAAGGCAAAAGGTTTTACCAGATTAGAACTTGTTGAGAACTAGGTAAACACACTTCAGATTTCTGCTCTCTGTCAGAATGGGGCTGCCAAGCTGGACCCCACACACCCCAGTCCAGGGGAAAATGCAGTTTATGGATTATCAGCCTGCTTGAATTTGAGAAGCACAAGGCTACAGTGAGCTGCACAGATACTTCATTGGCTAACAACAAGTAGGAGGAGCTTTTGCTGCAATTTATATGCCAAAAAAAAAAAGCCCAATCAAGTTTGAATCACCAGTTTTTGCTTGATGTTAGCTCATTGGCAGAGAATTCAAATTACAGGCAAAACTTGGGTTGAAATTAATTGTCACAAAAACCAATTGAAATTGTCCTGTAAATTGCATGAAATAAGTGTCTTTTCAGCTGCTAGTGAGAAGCTGGCTGAGTCTGGTCTAGGAAAGACAGCTGCTCAGTTCTGATGAGTCTATCGAGCCATCCAAATCAAGACATGTACTGTATGGAATACTGAAAATATAACTCAAACCACAAAAAAATGTAAATTTATGTACCAATTTAAATATTTGTACTTGAAACTTCAAAATGTCAATTGTCCATGTCTTTGCAATTTACTCCATGGGAGTAAATTTACTCCCTGTGACCAACAAGGGATTTCAGTACAAGTTTAAAATATTAGTAAATCTAAATAAACATTGAAATAAATGCTCTTGTGATTACTACTGACACTTTCAGCCTATAATGTGTAATTTAAGCAAAGAGATTTCTTTAAATGCTTGAAATTATCTCTAGATGCAAACCAGAACTCACAAAAGCTTTGTGGAGAAACATTGTAAGTCAATTGTAGCAAAACATCCCAATAATCTATATTGCTTATCCAAAAGAGTCCCCCTCATCATACTTCAGACTTTTTATGGTCTATAAATTTAGACAGGGAAGTACTGATCTTCACTCAGACCACAGCTGTTCTAAACTGCATGTGAAAGACAGCTGAAATCCCTTGGAAGAGCCTTCAGGAAATGCCCAGTGAATTAGTTCCTCTCCTTTAACTCTCTATCCCAGTTCATGAAAACTATTTGAGTCTGTTGCACACACATGCACAAATCAGAAGCCTCTCATGGATTTCTGCTCCCAAGGCAGAACAGAGAAACAGCTGACAAAGCACAGCAGAAATACTGGAAATTGAAACATTCACCAAAGAATGCAGATGAATATGCGGCAACATCTGATGCAGAGCTGGATGCCAAATTAGTGATAAACCAACGGGCCATGAGCAGAGCCAGAATGAATTGATGGGCAGAGTATCAATACATGAAAATGGATCATTTTCCTGACACTAACAAGTACTAGGTACTTTTACAGGGCAGCCTCAGTTGCCCCTATCATTTGAAAAGCCGCAGAAATGGTATCCAGTGTTGGAATGACATTGGTTTCTGAAGCTGAGAGACCATTTCCACTCTCAGCAGAGTCACTACCCCATCTCCCCACACTCAATTCCCTGCACACACTCACATTTGGTGGAAGAGCTGAGCAGGATTAAGCTTGCTGCAGAACAAAAGTGTTACCACAGAGTCCCAGCCAGGCTGAGAATTCTCTGTCATACAGACTTGTCTGGGGATTGGGAGGATGACAACAACAAATAAGCTACACTCTCCTTTTTTTAAAGTACTTGCAGCATTGAAGGCTACACAAATGAATTCCTCATTTGTGTGATTCCAAGCCTCAGGCACTGCTGATTGAACAGTGGATGTGGACACCCAGAGCCATCTGCTCAAAACACAAACTTAGAACCAAAGCCTGAAAGGTGTGCCATTGGTGTGCATTAGTGAGAAGCATTATTACTATTACAATGCTTCAGATTCACAACAAACATGTTTTCTAATGTCCCCCATTAAAGCCAGTAATGAGTTTTCTAATTTAAAGAGCACAAATTTCTCTCTCTCTCCCATTCTTTTCCTCTCAGATTTTGCATCAACTTAAGCCCAAGTGTGGGTTGGTTGGTGCAAATTTGAAAAAAAACTTTTTTATCTTATTAAAAAAAAAAAAGATAAAATTTGGCAGAATTTCACTGAGTTACACTGAAGAGATCTTATCTCTCAGGTCTTTGATTGGTAGTTTGTTATTTTGGTGGGCTCTGAGGATAGGATGGGAGTAGGTTTTTAATATTCTGAGTAGGAATCAATACTTTTTGGTGTTACTCAAAACATCTCGTATCCATCTTACATCGACATGCAAATGGCCCTCTTGATAACATCATAGGATTTGAAATAATCACAGATTTAACAACCACAACATTTTTAGGCTTAAGAATGTACAGAGACCCCCAATGGATACTCTCCATTGTTTCTTAGAACACAGTACTTATCTCTTGCAGTTAAATACTAAACAAAGTGTTTCCTAGATCTAAACAGAACAAATTTAAGCAGATCCTGGTTTCAGTTACCCTGCTGTAATTCCAGAGCATGTCAGTTAATACAGTGAAACCTATCCAAATCAATTTAATTAATACAGATTTACAGAGGAGCTTACATGCAGTGTACCTGCGTGTAATTTGCAATAATTAAAAGATCTTACATCTTTATGTAGCTGAAAACTGAGTCAGAACCAGTCTCCAAAAAAAATCAAATACTCCATATCAGTGAAGCCTTTTCTGACAGGAAATAAATCAGATTTGTCTTCATAGTAATTAAGCTTTGAACAGAATGGTGAGGGGGAGTAGATGATGGTTTTTCTCCCCTTCTAATCCAATCTAATCAGAGGAATCAAAACAACAGATGTTTGGTATGATACTGGCGCCACAGAATCTGGCATCATTGAAGATGAGGAGACTACAGTTTCCCTATTTCAGTTTTCCAGTCTATAGACTGCTGGGATTTAAGTGTGCAAGTCCAAATGGCCATGTTATAAAGAACATGACTTTTGCAAGGAGAGCAGCTCCCAAGCTCTCCCAAGCATGATCTCACCATGCACCATTCTGAACCTCTGCAGTATTTATAGGTATTGCTTGCTACATGCAAACAGAGGATTATGAGACAAATCTGACCAGATCATTCTTGAGAATAATATTATACTACATACCAGAGAAGTCTGTTTTAATGAAAAGAACCTCCATTTCTCATCTTTTTGCAGCCTCCTGCAGTATAATGCAGTAACTGAAAAATATTTGCACTTTTGAGATGTCTGAATTGTAAACTTTTTTATCTTGGCTGACAGATTTGAAGGTAATAATTTTGCTTGGTGATCTCAAGTATTGCTTTTGCCATTTCCTACCATCCTTTGGTATTTATTTTTTATAATTTATGATTCAACAGTTTGTAGGGCTGCTATTTAAAAAAGTTAGAGGGAAACATAAGTTTGTTTTTTCATTTCCCTCTGCAGCAGTATCTTCTGGCCATTTACTCTCCTTATTTTGCTATCCACTCCATGTTTTACAAGCAAAGTACATAGTTTCATATTCCTCATAGGAGTATCAAGATCAAGAAGGCAAAAGTCTTCTTTTTAAAGAGACCTCTAGGCTGCTCCAATATAGCAGACACTGGGTGTCTATATTTGCCACTGTATATATTGTGCCACTGTGATATTTCTATATATTGCCACTGTATTTCTCTTCCCACACACATTTCTAACTCCACTGTGCAGCAGGCAATGCAGTGTACATGGAAATGACAAAAAGGTGTGTAAAAGGCAAATACAGCACTTGTCACTAGTTAAGTTTGACTCTTGTTTCTGTTCTTTTTGTTGCTGGAAGCTTGATTGCTATGAGATAAAAGAATGCTTCTATATTTTAAATTTTCTAGTTTTACATTCATACTGCTTATTTATACACTTA
>NW_026623755.1:451309-477963 GCF_030028575.1 Malurus melanocephalus | reverse complement strand
AATTATATGAATGCAAAACACTACATGTGTCTGAAAAAAAAAAAAAAAAAAAAAAACAAAAAAAAAAAAAAAAAAAAAAGTGTGTGATAGCATTTTCACATCCATTAATAGTGATTTTTTTCTCTCATTGCTGCACTCTTTATAAATATGAGTGTGTGTGTGTGTGTCTTGCTAGGAACTCTTGTATTGTATCAGACCCCTTGCTCAGGATGTAATTAAAAGCACTTTTTGCAAATATCACCAAGAGAAATCTTAGAAAACTGGACAAATGCAGAACCACACAGAAAAAAGGAGAAGAATATGTTAGACTGTTTTAAAAGGTAATTAGGTGGAAACTTAACAAGGCTAGGGTGCACCAAACTGGCATCTCACCCCAATACCAGAAACACCCGCATTGGCTTAGGAAGAGGCAAACTCAATCTATTTTGTCTGGTGCATATGCCAAAACAAAAAACATTAGCAAAAATGTTCCAAACCTTATGGCAGAATGTCAAAATGTAGAGGTTGGGAGCAGAGACAGCAGATTAAAAGCCAATCAATGGGCTTCTGTAGAAGAATTTTCCTACTTTCCTTATATTGGGCATGGAAATACATGTCCTGTAAACTTCAGCAATAGCTATGGTAAATACCACAGTGCGATCTTTGAGCTACAAAGGGATACTGCGGAGAACTAAAGCAGATTTGCCTGGTGTCTATAATAGAGTTTAATTATTTTATGTTAAAGACATTGTTCCTGTCAGGGACCCAAGAGTGTCCTTTTTTTTTGTTGTTTTTGTTTTTTTTTACTGGTTGGTTTTGGTTTTGATTTTAAGGCTAATGTTGCAGAATGACCAAACTCAACCTTTTGAAAATACGCAGTACTCCTAATTTTCTAGAAAAGAGCTATTGGGAAAAGCTTTGAAGTTAAATATGTAAGCAATATGAAAGGAGGAAATACACAAGCAATTGCATGTAAAAACAAAATAATTACAAGGATAGGAAAACTATCCCAAGCCAAATGTGCATTCAGGAAATTGGTGGTCAGCTGACCATCTAAAGAATTCCAAACATGCTTATTTCAGGCATCCACTCAAAATACAAAATATGTCTGAAGATGTTGGTCCCCTGGGAGAAGATGACAACTTGAGACAGTGTCCTTGGCTTCCCACGCAGCTGGGTGTCTGGCCACACTGCCCCTGAGTGAGCTACCAGAGCCTCAAAGTGCTGGTAGACTTTACAGTGATGTGGCACGTCTCCATCAGAGCAATTCAGAGCAATGCACATCCTGCTTTTTTCCTTTTTTTTTTTCCCCTGGTATTTAGTTACAAATATGTAGTAAATTCTAATACAGCTGAAGACCATGATTTCTGTGGCAATGCCATTTAATCCTACTAGTTTAATATATGTTTATGAGTGGCTCTGCTGCCCAAGGAGACTGAAGGCACTTAGTCATTCCTGTTCAGGAACTCTGACTCTGCATTACTGGTACTATGCAAGTGCCAGTGCCATAATTATGACATAATCATATTTTATGCAGGATTAAGTGTTTCTAGAGACCCTGTAGTGAGTGAAATAATTTTCAGTAGACATTATAGTCAAGTGTCCTTCCACTTTCTTTTAACCATTGAAAATGGAGCAGAGAAAAGGATAGGGTGGAGCTGGTTCCAGGAAGAGTAGAGATGGATTCAGAAGGTTAAACAAAGAAAAAAGAGAAAGACCTTGCAGTTTTCCATTAAAATCGGTTTGTAAAGGCTTTCCAGAATCGTTCATTTCAAGGCATACGGGAAAACTTGGCATCTTGGGGAAAGACTAATCCTTACAGGTGTGAACTGAACATCAGAAACAGTTGAAAAAACATCACTTTTGGGTGTTCTTAATACTAAACTCTGCACCAATAGAAGTGCTGAGGCAAGGATTACATAGTGTATTTAAAGTCAGTAAGATACCATGAGTACATTCATGTTTAAGTAACTTCCATTTTTAACCTGTCACATGGCACGGGATGCAACTGTTCCTCATGAGTACAATTTTTTAAAAAAACCTCACTAATGTAGGAACACAATTTGCATAGCAATTTCTGAAGTGAAGCGTGTGTGGAAGGGTGGATCACGGAGAAAAAGGGAGACAAGTGAATCATAGAGAGATTAAAGACACAGGGAAGAGAGATATTTAAGACCTATCTCTCAACTGGGCTAAGTTAACTTGAGGTGGAGAGCCAAGCTCACAAAATGCTTACCAATGATTATGGGGGTAATGTGTGACAGAGAACACACTTCTTCATATTCCACCTGGTTAGAGACTTCGGATATTTCCTAGGATAGCAAAAGTGGCTTATGTAGTTCTTGTCCTACATCTACTCTGCAGTTTATTGCTCTTTCAGTTGCCAGCACCACTGTAATTCAGACTATACATTACAAGGATTAAAAAACCCTGAGGTATTTTAGTTTATTATTAAATTTAATTATTAGGCAATCCAATGAATGGCACAGCTCCACAGGACTGATACTGATGAGAAAACATGTATATGAGAAGAAACAGTGGATGAGAGCAAAATATGGGGCTAGTTGCTTACTAAACCATTTTTTTCATAAAATAAAATGGATCAAGGAGCTACAGCTGTATCACTAGTCTTGTCACCTGTAAATAAGTGGCCTTTCGCTTTTCATTTTGCCCATCACAGATGCTGAGTGGCTTACTATAAAGAAAGAATTAGTTCTTCTCACAAAACTTCAGTAGAAAATCATTTCACCTGCATTAACTAATATAGGAAAGAACCCAAAATAAAATGCCGAGAACCATAGTTGCAAAGTGGGAAGGTGAAAGATAATGCAGGATTAGTCACTACAATAGGCAAGCCTGATAGGCACAGCTTCTTTTCCTCCTATCTTTGCTGGGAAAACTATGTGAATCAAATGATAATGTGAAGTTGATGCATCAAATTTACATTAAGGCCTTCATTTAAATGGAGCAAAAGTATGGCTGTGGCTCTTTTTGATTCAAATGTTTAGCACTCAACAGATAAGTGATAAATGTTTCATTTACAGAATCACAGGTTTGACTTCTGATGTCTGATCTGTGTAACCACTGTAATGGAGAGCTGTCTGATGAGGAAATGATGCTTCATCTGCTCTGGTGAGATGCAGTTGCCAGGCTGTGTGCTGGAAGAACTAGGTATTTTCACAGGATGTCTTACCCTGAGAAATGTTAGAGGGTCCATTTGTCAGACACAGACCCTCAAAAGCTTTCATACTGTAATACTGAGGAGCATTCTGTTAGTGTTTCTCATGCCACTTCCTTAACCTGCAGGGCTGCTGCTTAAAAGATCAATTTCTAAGATAAGTCCTGGTGACATCTGCTGTTTGTTGTGAAAATAAAATAAAATGTATGAAAACACCATGGAAAAAATTACTGCTGAATGATTGAGCAGCAGAATAAAGACAAATTATATCAGACTGCAAAATACATTCTGTTGCTTCAAGGTATTTTGCTCTTGCCTCTGTCATCAAGCTTCTGGTCATTATCTACATGGAACAGTACACAAAATGTGTACCAATTGACCAAAAATGTTCATTTTTTCTTCCAAGCCTTTTATATTCACAGAAGATGGTAAAGTACTTAGAATGGATACAATTTCATGACCATTAACACTGTTGATGGAATGCAGATGTTCGCAGTCCAGCATCTTGAAACAGATAACTACTCATTCACTTACTTCTGACTTCCATTTTTAAACAGGATTTCTGCTATTTAGACATCCCATGTCCCTTCAACTGTAACATGAACCAATCCATGTGCCAACGTTATTTTATGAACTTCTGCTTTTCAGTATTTGCCACGCTAAATTGTTCTAAATAAACAAGACTTGCAAAAACAGTTCAACTTTCTCTCCAGGACAGTCACACTTTTGTTTAATTAGACTGATTTACAAGCAGGTGCTTGTATACCACAGGGACAGAAATCTTGTTTTTGAAACATCATCATGCTCACAGAGTTCCCTGGAAATGAGGACTATAAGGAGGTACAGCTCTCCACCCAATCATGGTGGGAGCAATCAGGTTGAACAGAAGTTTCCTTGTTGTGATAGAATCTCATTTATATAATGGATATTTTCTGCTCACATACCATTCTGGTGGCAGAGAGAATATAGAAATGTCATGATGCTCTTTCAGAGTGGGAAACTTTTGAACTGTCAAGTGGTTAAAAGTGAGAAGCAATGCCTACAATGCCTATTAGACCTACAATGGTCTAATATCTTTTATTAGACCAGATGATGCAGTAGTGAAGATGATGCAGATGRTGCAGTGGCTGGCTTTCATGAACACAAAAGGCCCTTCATCTTATTGAGGGTGGGGGCCCAGTTCACGGATCCTGAGCAATGGAACCATCCAAGGCCATGGTTCCACATGATGGAAGACATAGGGCATAAAGTACAGAATCAAAACCATGCAGTTACTTGACACACATATTTTGCAGAGATAATTTTGTCCAGGCATATTTTACAGTGGATCAGGTATCATCTGCCAGACCCCAGGGATCACAGCAATGGTGTGAACACCATCTCCTATGCTTTAACATGACAGAAGTGGTACTGTGGGCTGGTACTTCATCTGGACAAAATTTTAACTCTCGGGTGATGCTGTAGCACAGATCTGGTATCAATGAGTGAAAAAACCAGTCTAAACCAAAAGTGCTTGTTTTAAATTACTTGGTGTTTATGAAAGGTTTTCTGTTGTAAACACGGATGAAATGGGCATGTCCACACACTGAAATCCTGTGATACCTCTTGGTGAAGTGCTGGTTCAAAAAACCTCGGAAAAACGCTTGATCTGTATTTCTAACAAGGCATGGAAAAACAGCCTTCTGACCATCACCAAATTTTGTAATGATGGAGAAAATTAGGTTTTGATGTGAGACAAAAGGAACACATTCGGTGAAGTCCACATCTGATACTGATGCTTTCTTACATGTGGAAATACATTAGAGCATTCAAGCAGGCCTAAAATGTATTTCTACAAATGTGGGGGAGTATTCTGCAAATACTGGTGTGCAGTAGGAAAGTGTTGTTGTAGATCTAAATTCCCACAACATAGATACTTTTATATGGTCTAGCATAATGGATATGTGCCTGTTTGCTATGAATGACAATGAAATGCTGCTGGAGGAAGAGTAGAAAAAAATCCAGAATTATAAAGGAGTTCAGAATTCCAAAAGGGTTGTCTCAGTGACGAACTATATGAACACTGGCATTGAAGTTTTTCAGCATTACTTCCACTCCAGTCTGTATTTTTGCCAATGGGAAGAGTGGAACTTACTAGTTCCCATCACAGAGGAAAACTGCTCCACCCATGTGGTTTTAATCACAGGGATTCGTTTAATAATTAGTCACTAATTTATTAATGTCACATAATCATGTGGTGATCAGTGTGCTACACGTATGTAATCTGTACGAATATTACAACAGATAAATCAGACTTAACAAAAACCAAGATGTTTTAACACCCTTTTATGAGTACTCCCCAGAATTTCAACCCCCTCCCCAGTGCACAAGCTACAGGCACCCATAACTTACATACCCCATGTCTATGGCATAATGCCTTGCATTGTCAAGCCAGGTTTCCCTTCCCTCATATGCAGTTTAATGCTTTGTTTAGACTTCTTTTGAAACTGATTTTTTTTTTTTTACTTCAGAAGTCTCTCGGTAATTTCCTGGTTACTATTTAATCCATCTGATAGCCATCTCCTAAGCAAACTTCATTATTGTTATTTTCCTCTTTAGCTGTGACCTGCTTTGGGGCAAATGCCTTTGCAGTTGTATTTGGGGATTCTGTTCACTCACTTTTCTCACATGCATCCTGTCATATCAGAAGTTCTTACCCACCCCATGGCACTGAGGTGGGGGCCATACACATTGACTGCATCTCCCAGGAGTTGAGCCACACGTTTCATCCAACAGCTCCAACCCCACTTCTGAGCCAGTTGTCCTCAGCCAGGCTAGCCCTTGTGCACATTTACGATGTGATTCAGTTCCTCCTAAGAGGAAGCAGCCAAAAGAAATCAGAAACCTGCCCTCTAGGCACCTAAATAAGGGTCCCAACTCCAGACTTGAAAGAGCATGTACTCTGTTTAAAACACTTTACTAATTGTGAAACTAGAAATGAGGCTGGTCTGGCTTGTCATGCACAGATGAAGTTAATTGCAAGACACATATGAGGTACAGAATTTTTGCTATTTCTCCCTTACCAAGATATATCATGAGAACTTCTTTTCCTGAAAGCTCTTAAATTCACTGAGTTTAGTTACAGCTCTGATTTTCTCCCAGTTATCTTTGTGTGGACCAAAGACTTCTGTAGCAGCTTTGAGGGATTTGGGGTTTGGCCTTAAAGTGTCCTGCTCATGGGTGAGTCTGTGACAAGGGTTTGTAAATCAGCACTTGTTTGCACGCTATTGTGGCTCCCTTCATTTCTTTGCAATGCATACAGTGGCAGACCTTGATAGTGCTGCCTGAGCTGCTTTACTGGCTTGATTCATACTGCTGTACTCATGGATTCTTGTTCCCTTTGCCTTCCCAAACCACCCTCACAGCAGCTTGCATAGCAAGGTTGTAAACCAAGTGGTAGAACGGGAACAACTTGGAATGATTCAGAAAAAAAATGTTATTTCCAGCCAGAGCAGTTTATCTTGCAGCTACACACACACACACACACACACACACACATCCCTGATTTGGCTCTGTAAAAGGATGATGCAGGCACAAGAATTTGCAAAGGGAGTGGGAGCTCCACTGGGCACAAAATAATGCCTGTGTAATCGTGTCCTCTGAGGACATAAATTAAATGAATGAGAAGATCTTGCTAGATCTCTCAGGTGCTGTATACGTGTTATGGAAGTTCCAGCCATACCTGCAGGATGAACTGCACAATATTTTTCAACTCCCCAACACCTGGAAGGGATACTGGAGAGATCTGGCCCTGCATGTCTCTTGAGCCTCTTTGTCCCTCCGCTCTCAGTAGGAACTGAGATTTTGCAGTATTTCCTGGATGTGWCTGTCTTCTTAGGGCTCAGATACTAAATTAAATCTTGGCAGGGCATTGCCACCAGGTAGCATGCTGCAAACCTGGTTCATGTGCTCTGGAAAAAAAAAAGGAGGTAGTGGTATATAGCAAACAGCCTTTGCAGCAGCCACACTCGTGTTAAGAAACGCAGTGCCTGAGTTTTTATTGCTTAACTGCTTCTTCCAAGACATAGTTCATAATTGTCACCTTAGTATTTGCTCTTGTTTAACCTGATTAAATCCATTGGAGAGCTGAGCCATAATTCAAAATTGTCACATCCTCCATAAAAATTAGATCACTCTTTGTGTATCACTGACACTTTGTCTTAAATTCAAAGCTAAATGGGACTGGATAAATATTTACCCACAGTAGGCTTCTGCTTTCCTTCCTTAAATATGTATAGTGTCTACCCTGAGATATCTCTACCATTTTGTTGTTAATTTGAGCAGGTCAGAGTGATTTTCCATATGCATTATTTTCTCTCAAAAGAGTCCTCCATTGAAATAAAAACTTTTCCATGAAATCATGGCACTTCTGCTAACAAATTAGTCTCTTTTGATTGAAGAAAAAGAAGTGGGAAGGAATGTAAAAAATTTAGTTTAGTATTATTGAGAGAGCATATTAGGTTCTACTGTACATAGTACCACGTGAAATTGTATATTGTTTTCTTTTGCTGCATAAATGAGAATATCAGCTGTTTCTAATATCACTGCATGAGGCTACATTACTTCTCCAAGATATTAAAACCAGCTGGTTTCCAGGTCAGGTTTGTAGCTGAAAAATTTTCCTGAAATGTTACTAAAAAAATTTCCTACTGTGCATGCAGCTTTACCAACAAAATGGAATCTTAGCATACACCACCTATTTCTGACCCTAGAAAATACAGAACTGTTTAACTAGTGGCCTGGAACAAACTTAAGTTGAAGAACTTAAGAAATAAGATTTCGGGCTAGCCCACCCTAGTTGTATTTTCCCTCAGTGTGTTAAATGGTGTGAGTCTTGTTAGACATCTCTGCAATATCTCCTAACATTCCCCATGGCTGCTTTAAGGTACCTTTCTGGGCAGCTTTTCAAAATCACCAGCAGAAACCTGTGCTAGCAGGACTTCATCTGGCAAAATCTTTTAGTCCAGATAGAATCTAAAGTATCTTTAAGATATAATGCAACTGGTTATGAGAAAGACAGTTCTTTCATAACACAGAAAAGAGAATCTAGGTGTCTGCTTAGTTATTTGTCAATTAGGCACCAATTTGTAAATCCACAGTGGGTGGTGTGTGGCAGAATTTGGAAGAATAAAATACTGGGTGTGCCCAGGTTGCCAGATGAGTTTGGGTTTGAAGTTATTTTCAAATACAGACTTGTCACTGAGCTTCATTGTGTGCACAAAATACAGAGTTTATCCTGGCTCTGGAGTCTGCTGAAAACAGAACTTAAATAGATCCAAACTCTCATTGATAATATCTATACAAATGGCCAAAAGCCAAACCAAATCATCTTTTCATTTCTCATCACCCAGCAGTTAGACTTGCAATGAGTTTCATCTTATGTGGGCTGGGCAACATGTGCAAAAAAAAAAAAAAAAAAAAAAAAAAAAAAAAAAAGGTTAAGGAGCCGCTGATACTTATCCAAAATACATATCTTGCAGTCTGGATCTCTCCTTAGTTATATTAGCTTGACACATGTACGTGTTAACTGAGAAAGGCAGACCTGTAGTGGTTGTAATACTACAAAACTACATTGGGAAAAAAGCTTCGTGAAGGATATCTTCAGGTTGTGTTATTTTAAGAACATTTAACATGTAGAGTATATGAATTAGGTTGGAGCTTTGGCTACTGGTAGCATTTCATTGAATAACATAATGACAGAACCACTGAGGTCGAAAGTGACCTTTGAAGATCTTGTCTAATCCGCTTAACATGAGCCGGGACATTTTTCACCAGATCAGCCCTCTTTCAGCTTGAAGCCATTCCCCCTCATCCAGTCACTGCATGACCTCGTAAAAAGTCCCTCTCCAGCTCTCCTGTAGCCCCCTTTAGGCACTGGAAGCTGATGTAAATCTCTGAGCCTTCTCCAGGCTGAACAACCTCAATTGTCTCAATCTGTCTTCATGGGAGAGGTGCTCCCATGAACCTTCTTTGGGTCACTCCTCTGGACCCACTCCACCTGGTCCATGCCTTTCCTGCTCTGAGAACCCCAGAGCTGAAGGCAGCACTCCAGGTGATGTTTCACCAGAGTGGAGCAGAGGGGCAGAATCCCCCACCTTGCCCTGCTGGCCACACTGCTTTTGTTGCAGCCCAGGATATGGATGGCTTTCTGGGCTGTGAACCCACACTGTCAAGTCACATCCAATTTTTCGTCCCCCAGCTGCTTCAGGTCGTTTTCCTCAGGGCTACTTTCAATCCATCCATCCATCCATCCATCCATCCCCCAGTCTGTGTTGGTACTAGGGCTTGCCCTGACCAATGTGCAGGATCTTGGCCTTGTTTAACTATATGAGGCTCATAACAAGTCACTCCTTGTCCCAGCCTTATCTTCCATCTAGTTTTCCCAAAGTTTTCACATGGTTCTTGATAATCACTTCATAATGACTGTAAATTACTGCACTAGATAATGGGAGCTATTTACCAGAGAGGGAGAGAACATGGCATCACCTCAAGCTGCAGGGTGTGGTTATATTTGAAACTTAACAATGTATAAAATGATTTGTTAGCAGCTGCTAACAACTCCACATTTTGGAAGAGACAAGGTTGAARGGAGGGGCAACTTTTCTGGACTGTTGGGAGGACTGGCATTAGCAGTATGAAAACAGACAAACTGTTGCATTTGCAGTCTTTTATCAGTTCTCAGGAATCTACTGCAGTGCACCTTATTGAATACATTAATCATAAATGGGTTTTTGTCACTACGTGAAGCTTTTGAACAGATTCCCAGCTGACACCTGGGTAGGACTATTTGAGTCATTTTCATTTTACTGCCCATCTGAACAGCTGAAAACCCAGGAACAACTTTTTTATCATACTTTTTTATCAAATTCTTAAATGTTAATAATTCAGTTTTGCTGAGCCATTTTTTCCCCCTTCTGAGATTTGGACAAATGCTAACTTTCAGTTTCAGGGAAGCTAAGACCTAAGGCTTCCTGAAAGGGCTGTGTTCTCAGGCAAGATTCTGACTGACAAGGCTGCAGGTTTGGTGGGTGCATTTCCTTCCTCCCAGTGAGAGGTCTGACATGCTTGCTCTTAATGTCTTCAGCATTAGAGTGTCTGGGTTGCTCTGACCTGCACATGCTCATCCTCCTTCTGAATAAAGAGGTAATGTGAAACAAGAATTCATTGGAAACCCCAAAACCCAACAAGCTGACTGTGTAGCTTTACTATCAGGGCATTCACTCAAAGGAGGGGATTTGGGAGGCAGCCCTTGATTTGAGCTGTCCATAATGCAAACTACTCTTGCCAAGAAATCCTCTGTCAGTGATGTGCTGACCCCTGTTGTATTAATGACTGAACAGGGAAGAGATAGCAGACATCCTCAGGATTACCTGAGGAAGTATTAATCTGGCAATGAAGGTTCAAACATTAACAATGAGTTTGGGGAAATCCAATGGTAGAACCTGTTTGATTATAGCCTTCTGTTCTGTCTTTTTCATAATGCTGACCTGTTAGGACAAATGTCTCACCGCATCACAACTTTCCTTCTCTGTCTTGTTCCATTTTTCAGGTTTGGGATTTTTTTCCTGATTTTATCTGCAGTGCTTTTGAACTGTGCTGTTGTGCAGGCATCCTACAATTTTTTTCAAAGGAGGAATAAATTTCTGTGGTGGATGGAACCCTGTTGTCCATATCCTTGCTTTTCTTAGCTACCTTTCAAGGCTAAAATAGTCCACAGACTCCTCGAAGAAAATTAATGAGCTACTTTAAACACTGAGATCATAATATTCCTAAATGAGACTAAAGACTTAGCTGTAAAGAGAGAAGTTACTGAGTTTTGTTTGGACCATTGAAATCCTTGAAGYTGAATGAAGCCTGGGCAGATGAGTAGTAGTGATTTTTCAATGTGGAGGGATAATTTTAGATTGAAAACATAGATATCCTTCTTTTGCCATCACACAGGCCTCAAGCCAAGGTATGATTCTGCTCTCAATGAAATCAGTGGAATTTTTTGTTTTTCTAATTGAATACCACAAGTAAGTGCAGGGTTTGTTCTTTTTCTTCAGACATACAGTGCTTGTTACATCCTCTTTTGGCTATTATTTTTCTATTGAATTTCAGTTCTCTATTTAAATGAGTTATTTTTGTTTCCTTTCTTGGCTTGCCTTGATATTTTGATTTCTTTTTATAAAAGCTAATGATATATGGGAGCATAGAGAAGAGCCATGTCACTCTGCTGTCATGGTATTTTAGCCCTGGGTTATGAATCTGGCTGTGCTGAATGAACTGATATTCTATGGTGCACTGCTGAGGCCGGTGATGTGAGGTGGTTTGGTTGAGAGAACAAAGTTGGCATATATTGAAATAAAAGTGACCAACTTTGAGGCTACTTTGCCTGTGGAAATGCCCCCTCTCACTCCTATCTCATATCCTGTGGAAAACCCCTGCTTTAATGGCTCTGTGACAGGTACCTCAGGCCACCTTGAGACCTGCTGGTGTCTCCCTGTCAGCTGGTGACCAGAGACAGAAAGGCTCACAGGCTCCATGGGAACAAAATCCATCCTGCGCCCACCGAATGGTTCACATTGTCAGCTGAGATCCTGAATGAAGCAAATCACCAGCAATAATTAGCAACAATGGCACTGGCAGCAATGTGGACTTCTTCCCGTGGAGGTAAATGAGGGCAGAGTCTGCCCATTCATTCTGACCATTGCTTAGCAGCAGTGAGATACATGTGAACAGCTGACAAATAATGTGCTGGATTTAAGGATTTGATCATTAAGGCATTTTAGGCATTTATAGCAATGAAACAAAGAATTAATCTTGGAATATGAAACTGAACTAGATATCTATTTAAAATAGGATTTCCAATTACCGCTTTCCCAGAAAAAAAGGTAATGAACTCCCCCAAAAGGCTTTCTGTTCTGTTTTTGACAAGACCCATTTTGTACAGGTCAATTGGCTTAGGTGATCTAATAGATCTGTGCAATAAAATGCTCTGGGAACCTGAGAACAGAAAGTATGCCAGTGTTTCTGATTTTAATTACGGGAAGCACTGACAATTAGAATACTCTTAAAGGGTGTGAGGATTTAACTGTAGTTGCAAATAAGTTGGTTGTAGCTGCAGAATGTTTGATGTTCACAGGATTAGTCTGAGATAATTAGACAGTCCCTATTAAAAAAAACCTCAAACACAAAACCAAATTGCACAAGGGCATTATCGTATCATCACAGAGATTTTCTTTAAGATTTTTGTGTCTTGAAGAGGGGATCACGTTTGCTTTTGACAAGCTACTGGGTAGCTCCCAGTGCAATCTAATTAGCAGGAAATACAGTTTCTAGCTCATGGAAAAAACCTCACCAGGTCATTAATGCTAGAAGTACAATTACTGTATGTCATAGAATGCTTCTGCTTTTGTTTCTGTTCCCTGATTTAGTAGTCTGGTTGAAATAACTTCAGTCTGTTGTTGAACGGCAGGGGATGAGGTCGTAGTGTAACAGGCAGCCCAAAAGCTGTTCCAGGGCCGTCTCTAAACTAAACTGAAATCAGACTACTCAAATTCAGCTGGTTGAAAAATGTCAGCTTCTGGGGCTGGGGCAGGGAAGGAAAAGTGGGAGATGGCCATGCTAGCCCCAGATGAGACAGCTTTAAGCCATCATGGAACAGTTGCTTTTTATTTCACATTGTTTTCACATTTGGTTTGGTGGGTGTGTGGTTTTGAGTGCATGGCTATGGAACCTGGCCCCATGTCATGTCTGTACACAGAATTCCCAAAATCAGCGTTTTGAGGTTGAGAAAACRGAGCTTACGGCAGAAACCTAATACAAACATCCTTGTTTATAGGTCATTAAATAGTGGCAAATGTTTTTAAGTCCAGCAGCAGACATATTCTGCACACACTGCTCTATGGCACTTCACAGTATTTTTTTACAGATTCACAGAATATTCTGAGTTGGAAGGGTCCCACGAGTACAAGTTGTACTACATTTCACACCTTCTGTTTTAGGGGGACAATTTTTGTTTTGATAAAAAATACTCTGCTTTTTCAAAAATGGACATTGGATATTCGGTTTCCCTGGAGTGGCTATGGGAATTAAGATCCTGATGGTTCTTGTGTCAGTATTATGTAGCCACTTGTGGCTGGTGAGCACATGGATGAGTTTGTCTTGGGCGGGATGCTGGAGACTGCATCTCTGTCTTAGGTTTATGCCTCATATGTTTAAAGAATCAAAGGCTGTGCAGTGACCTGTGCCATGGAAAACAGATCTCTTACTGCCCCTGGGTGCTTTTGGCATCACTGTGTATAATAGAAATGAATAGATATAGGRCAGCAATTGTCCCTGTACTCAGGACCAGTGARGCCACACCTCAGGTCCTGTGTCCAGTTCTGGGTCCCTCACTACAGGGGAGACATTGAGGTGCTGGAGCAAGTCCAGACAATAGAAATGGAGCTGGAGAAGGGTCTGGAGTTTAAGTCCTATGAGGAGTGGCTGAGGAAGCTGGGGATGTGTAGCCTGAAGAAAAGGAGGCTCAGGGAGAGCCTTATCACTTTCTACAAACACCTGAAAGAAGTGTGTAGCCAAGTGGGGGTTGGTCTCTTCTCTCAAGCAAGAAGTGATAGGACAAGATGGCTTAAAATTGCACCAGGGAGGTTTAGATTGGGTATTCTGAAAAATTTATGTATGGAAAGGGTGGTCATTCATTAGAACAGGTAGCCAAGGGTTTAATCCCCTTCCCTGGTGGTGTTTTAAAGACGTGTAAATGTGGCACTGAGTGACATGGCTTAGTGGGGGTCTTGCAGTGCCGAATTAAGTCTGGTTGGACTCGATGATATTGGACGTTTTTTCCCAACATAAACGATGCCATGATCCTATGAGGTTTGCACTGTGTTTCCCACACTGGCTGGCCGGGGAGGAACGCTAAAAGCTTTGGCAAGTCCCTGACGGAACGCGAGTGATCGGGCCGCAGGCCGCTGGCGGGGCGGGCGTGAGGCGGCCGTGAGGAGGCCGTGGCGGACAGTGCCCGGCAGGGGGCGCCAGAGCCTGCCCACAGCGCTTTTGGCACGGGGCCTCCTCCCGCGCAGTACGCCGGCGTTGGCGCTCCTGCTCCACATTCCTGCTCGGCATTCCTGCCCGGGCATTCCAGCCCGGCATTTCTGCCCGGCGTTCCTGCAATCCCGGGCTGCGCCGTTCCTCGCACCGGCGCGAGAGAAGCCTGCGGAACGCCCCAGGGCTGGCGATGCTTTGTCATGTCCCTCACGCCGCTCCTCAGAGCGCGAGGTTGGAGAAGGGAGACTCATCGTGCCCGTGCTTCTTAAAGGCCAACTGATAGTCTTTGTCCACTTCTGAAAAGGAGGTACAAATAGAGATGTGGTACTAATATGGTCCGACGGTAGAAGGGTGAATTTACAGGAGCCCATAAATAAGCAGGGGAATAATGAGCCGTTGTGCTGATCCTACTGGCAAGTGGGAAAGAAATGAGGTCACCTGTTTCCCTTACCTCACCTGACCTGGCACAGCTTGTTGGCATCGTTGTCTGTTTGCAGCTAAAGCTATCATTCACATATAAAACTGGGATGTTTGCAGTAAATGTTACTTCCTCCAAAGTTAAGAGAGTTTATCTAACCAAAATGTGTGGGAAAATTTGTTTTGGTCACGAGATTGTTAAACTGTCTCATGATGTCAGCCTTGTCAATATTGAATTTCAGGGGGAACGTTCAAGCAGAATTCAGAAGGACTGAAGAGGAGCATCCATAACAGGTAAATAACAGATAAATACTTTCCTGAGCTGACCATGCTGTAATTAGGAAAAAAAAAAAAAAAAAAAACCACCCCACCTGTAAAATAAAAATAGTATTTCCCTGTCTTATGGAGAGTTATGAGGACATACTCAACAAGCAGCATTCACATCTTCCAAATCTGATGCCTTCATTGAGCTCAGGGCTTAAAAATAATGTGCCTGGCCCCAGCAGGGAGAACCAGAATTCCTTATTTGGATTTATACTATCACTTTTACTGTTAATGGAGGTACCTCTGAAGCAATACAATATCTAGAATGTTCGTATGCAGAGAGGACCCAAAGGAAAGACGGCATAGCTGGTGGGAAATACTCATCACATCTTCTTTGTGCAATATAATAATCTAAGTCTCTGTCTCCTTTTGAGGAAGTGTTTCCCTTTAAAAAAAAAAATAGTGGAATAAATAGATGCAAGTGGTGGCTGAGGATGTTGTCTGACTTGTCAAAGTGTAAACATCCATTTTAACAAGTTCCTTTCTTCTTGAAATGGAGCACCCAGAGGTGTCTGCTACTGTTCATGTTTATGCTGTTGTGTAACCCAACAGAGTAAATCAACAAGGCTCATGACCCCCTGCTGAAAAAAGGCAGAGAAAATTTGTGTTCAGGTCAGTTGTAACTTAAGTACTACTTAGTTGCAACATCTCAGCCCTTTGCTTCCTTTGGATGGGACTGTGACTAATGTAGCCCACCCTCCTTAAGGTAGCCACAAATTCCAGTACAAATACAGTTTAAGAAATTGCCCCAGGGCAGTGCCATTTAACTTCCTCGGAATAAGCCACACCTTGAATCAAAATAGTTAAAATCAGTATAAAATCTATGTGGTGAAGGTTGTGCTGTGGATCCAGCTTATAAATTTGCCTTGGTTCACACAGGCAGTGCCAAGGCCGTAGCTACAGTGACATTTGCAGGTCAACCTGTGGTTGATCTCTGTAGTCTTATTTATATGAACAGGTTAGCTGAACTTAATAAAGTATTTAATAAGCTCAGTTATGTTACTGGTAAAAAAAGGCACTTCGTTTTATGTATTCTATGGAAATAAATCCATTAATCATTTTAGATTCATGGAAAGTAGATAGCGATAAAGACCAGTAAGTTTATCGCTGTGCCTGTCTCACCTATGAAAAATTATTCCCTATGCTGCAGTTTGATTATTTAATCCAATCTTTCTTAGTATATAAGAAATACAGGCTGTTTCTCATTCAGGATTATGCAGAATACAGCACTTCTCTCTGTTTTTATTTAATGTAAATTTTTCATTCTTTAGTTTCACTTCATTGCTTTGAGTTACACCCATTGTCATCACTGGGAAGTACAAACCCAGTAGTTGCCTTCAAATACGCAAGTAATCTTTTTCAAGATACAGGCTTGATTTACATGCCTAATTCTACTTATTAAACTTAATTCCAGATAACTGGGAGTGTGGCTGAGGTAACTTTGCAGTCTTTGCAGGAAAAGTATTACTTTGCTTCCCATAAGATGAGGTTAGTATGACTATTTAAGGATTAAACAGTCCATGGTGCATTATTTCCTCAATTCAGCACAAGTGCAATGGTGTGTCCATGTTTCACTGGGCGTAAACTGCTGCCTGACCAATCAGTGTCCAGCTCAGTATTCTCATGCCAAGGAGCTCCATACAGAGCGGAATATCCAGGTCACAATGTAGGAATCTGGTGGGAGAACAGGACCATACTGCAATGAAACAGCTCCTCAGCCACAATTTTTCTGCCCAGCACTGTGTCTCTCTGTGTCCCCCCCACCCCAAGCAATGCACCAGCTTCTGTGGCTGAACTGCAGAGTGGATTAWTGACATAATTTGAGCTAAAGAATAATAAAAAAAAGGTTTATTTTTAAACTGAGAATATTGAAGCAATCCTGTTTGCAGCAGTCCCTGAAGCAGCTGCCTTGGCACAACTGAGGGGAGCATGAGCTGCGGCATGTGGGTGGGAAGGAAGGAGTTGAAATGGAGAGAGGAGCAGTTTTTCTAACCAGTTTCCCACTGGCAGAGATGGCTTTCCAAATCAAGAGCTTCAGCTTCTAAGGAGTCAACTGCTTGCTCTGCACTGACAGATCTAAACTCGCTCCCACAACCTTGGTTATTGTGAATTTAAGGAGACTTGCCGAATGGTGCAGCACTATCAGACCAAACCATGGCTTTCCTTTCTGGAAGAGGAGTATTTTGAAGCAGGGATGAGAGAAAGATGACCTGAGCTGCTGCATTCCTTTTATTCTCAGCTGTTGCAATGCCCTTGTGAGGGCTGTTGGGGGGGGGCAGGGATGCGGCAGCTCCCTGCAGCTGAACAGAAGTCATCAGAGGCCTGCGATTGTAGCTTGTACACTGGTAACACTGGAGGCAGTCCAAGCAGGAGAAAAAGACCCAAGCCCTGTCTGCTCCTTACCTTCTGTTCCCTACTTGACACAACGGATTTTAAAAACTGGACAGGCCCAGGAAGCCTTTTGTTCACATTTCTTAATTTCAGGAAAAGCAACTCTGCTGTAATTGCACCACATGTTATCCTTCAGCCTGACTTTTTCAGAGTTCAAAATGCTCTCACAGCATTAAAGGGAAATGCCTGAACAGGGAATTACAAATAAAGAAGATCAATCTATGTGCACTAAATCCTGAATACTGACGCTAAACACATTTTTCCTTYAATGGATCTCATCTGACTGCTGCCTGCAGGCGCAGCTCTGAGGGTGAAATTAAGATATTAGGCAAAGTCTAGAATRCAACAATAAACTTTTCATTCCTATTAGTGGCAATCATGTAGTTAAGCTACCCTCCAAAGTCACCCTTGGTAATTAGGAAACATACTTAGCCCATCATGGAGAGTTAATGGATTAAAGTGATGCCTTATTGCATAGTGGTTTGACTTTACATGGCTGCTTTCATCCTAAAGTCTCGAAAATCCCAGGGCTCAGGCTTGTTGTTATTGCAATCAGTGCTGAACTTATGACTGACTATCCATCAGCCTTGCAGAGAGACCTCACAATGCCTAGCAGTACAGAAGAAACTCCCTTTAGGAATCCTCACTCCCCCAGCCCCATCAGAGCTCATGCCTGAATAAAGAGGGGTACTTTCATGCCAGTTCTTGCTCCATAGGCAGCTTACCTGTTTTGCATTCATCAGCATAAAACAGCCCTTGAAGAAGAGATTAAACCAGTTTTCTTCCCTTCTGGGTGAATCCCTTAATCCTTGGACTACAGCTAAGATCGGTTGCTGTCCCCTTCAATCTTTTACTCTGTGCTGCAAAGTAGGACAGCTTCACAGGGAAAAGGAGGGTCTTCCCAACAGCTGGGTGACGAGATGTGGGTCTGAACCCTCTGGCTCTGCTCCCTTAGTTCAGAGTGCCTGAGGGCCATCATTGTCCAGGTTGTAGGGGCTTTGGTATCCTCATTTTCTGTCTTCTCTGAATGAATCACAGAACTACGTAGAGGCACAGCAGTCCATTTCATCTGATAAAGAATGAAGCTGATTTCTGCTTGAAGCTATAATTTAAAACAAATCTGCATAAAAAATGGGCTTTTATGAATGAAAAAAGAAAGATAAAGCATAAAGCCATTGAATATTTTCAGGCTAAATCTAGATTTTCTAACCTTACCTGCAGCTGACCAAGCCTATAAGAGGAAGACTTAATGTGCCAGTGTATTAAAACAGGCGAGCACTTATTCTGTATTATTCTGTCTATATGCAATATTCATCTATATATTCATTTTATAAAGCTCTTGTTTAATAACAAGTTTGAAATTCTGCAACACTCACTGAAGCCCTGAACCCATTCTGAAAATGAAAGTAAATGAAACTTGATGGCTCATTTGTTCTCACCATTATCTGCCCCTTTTTGATTTGGAGCTAATATTGAGACCATGGAGCTATACAGTAGACGGTTGGTACAAGATGCTCCATGATCTCTCTTTCCTTTTGCAACTTAGCTCTCAGTGCCATATGCCCCCATCAATGCTTCTGAAGCAGAAAAGAAGTACTTGAAAGCCCTAGCCTAGGACCACAGACTAGAGGCTTGTCCTGTTGGAGAAGGTCTATCACTGATTAGAAAAAAATTATTCATGCTGAAGTACAGGCTATTGTTTCAAATGTAATTTACTGAAAGACCGAAGTCTGAAAGACTTATAAGCAGGAATTTATCATCATTAATTAAACTCAAAAAGCTTTGATGGGTCACCAAGCCCCTACACAGACATATATCCACAGTAATAGGCAGAACTTATTAATAATAGAGTTTGGTATAGCTGAAATGGAATACCCAGGTCCTGTTCTGATTTTATTAGTTTTTCAATAAAGTTTTTAATCAGTTAATTTATCATTAAAGCATTATCAGTTAAATCCTTTGAAGTCCACTGAGCACAAATGGGCATACAGTATATCCTCATCTACCAGTTTAATGAAATGGCATTCCTAAATCCTAGTTCTAAAGTGTTTCTTACTTTCTTGGTAGGAAAAAATAGGATTTCAGAAGGGATTTTCATGCAGCTCAACTGATCTTTGTGATATTTCCTTCACCTTGTCTTTCATATGAATTCAAGAAATAACACACGTCCAGGGAACAGTGTAATTCTAAACTTGAACAGATTGCTGCTGTTGTCATTCATGAAAAATTATACTTTGATGCATGGATGGTGCCACTGAAATCAATTAAGCTAATGATTGTGAGCAACAAGATACTCCAGGGGAGTGTGGCAGACTTTGCCCAGGGATTGTTGCTGCTTCAGGACAGAGACAATGTTTAACTAGACAACACACAGTCTCTATCTCAACTGGCTACTCCAGGCACTGCTATAATACATATTAATAGCAGTTTTGTTGAAAGGCCTTATTGTACTATTTTATTTGCTTTGGCCTAGCCACATGAAAGGACATCCAAGTCAGAAGAAAGAGAATACACCATGGCCAGGGACAGAGTCAGCTAGTTAGGAGCATCTGGGGCCAAGAGCTGAGTGCCCAGTAAAGCAGTCTGGCATCTGATCTTCATGGCTCATTTGAAACAGGCTGGTAAAAACTATGGAAAGAAGACCAGTGAAAATTTAAAGAACTGAAAACCAAAATATCTGAAATAAGGAAATCAGAAAACTACTTTCATTTTAGCGTCTCAAAAAGAAAAGTAAGACACCAGARCATTGAACTGCTCAAGTACCTTGATTGAGAGAGAATGCAGGAATCTTTCAAACTACGAGGCTCAACAGACACAAATGGCTGTAATTTGACTCATTTAAACCAACATGTAAAGTTTAAAATTGAGACAGGGATTTTTACATGAGGGTCTCTCCCTGCAGCAGCAAGACAGGAAGGAAAGAGGTAGATGCCTCTTCAATGGGGTCTTGAAATGAAGTCTGAAAAGTGAATTGTTTGTATTTTATGACACCTGAAAGTTTTTTCCACTAGGGTAAACTATTATTTGTGTACTAAATTACACCTTGATGTATCAATTGGATTATATTCAACAGCCTGACTTTTCTAATTTGCTTGATTTACGTTTGAAATTCCTGCTGGTTTTTCAGAGCTCAGTTATAGAACATCAGCTCAAGCGGTCTGCTTTCCTGCACAAAGAATTTGAATCAGCAAGAACATGCAGTATTTTCATAACCTTTCTGAGATACAAAAACAATGCCGCTCTTCAGAGAGACAGTTTGGAGGGAGAATGCTGAGAGGCCAAAAAAATAATGAATTTTGTTGGAAGAGGTATTGAGCAATGTGTACAAGAGAAATGTTGGTTTTCAAGGGTACATGAACTGTATTGCTGGGACATTACACAAATTGCAGTAACTCATCAGCTTGTTGTGGTCTCACAGATGGGCCATTTCCCATAGTATCCAAATGATTAGCCCTGCTCTATAGCTTGTCTGCAGAGATAAAAAAGGATTCCAGCCAGCTCCTGACCTCTACAGTCATGCAGGAGTCAATCTTCAACAATCACAGATTAAGGAGTCTGTGACTAAATGTCCAGCTAAAAATATACCAGGAACCATGGGGACTAAGCAACTGAACAGAAGTGTGATGCCATGAATAAAAAGCCTGATATATGTATGCAATGCATACACTTAAAGCAACATTATGTAGGAGCAGGGAGATTGCTTTCCTGTGAACTGATCCTGCTATGATCATTACTGTGCATTAAGATCCAAGAAAGTTTGGAGCAGGACAGCTGCAAATGCACATTCACAGGTCTGGGGTTATGAAACAAGAACCAGTCCGGGCCACATCATGTCATTCAGAAGAAATTGTCACAGTGGTCTTCAGTGTCAACGCTGCTGGGTGTTGATAACTAGTGCTTTCTGTGGTTGTTACTGTGATGTCTCTTCCCGCTCATCTGTGGAGTTTATGTGGGTAAAAATGGTGCTGCAGCATGACTCTGAGCTTGGCAGGCATTTTCCAAAACCAGGATTCTGCCCTCACCTCTGTGATGGAGCCATCTAAGACTACACAGCTGCAAAAAGACCAAAGCATGTTGTCATGTACACAGTACTACAAGCCGCAACAATAGGCTGTAAATTATGAGGGCTGTTACAAAGAAAAATAAAAAAAAGACATCATACCAGTCATCATACTGGTACATCATACCAGTTCCACTTAAATCAATCCAAATACTTTTAGCAAGTGGAGAAACACAATGAGGATGATGTCAGAAGTATAAAATATTTGCCCTCCCTGGCTGAGGGAAAGCAACACACATGAAACATGTGATAGGTGGCTTAACAAAAATCTTAGATACAAATCATATTTATTGAGTTCCTAAGTGCAGAGCAGCCCTTCTGGCAGACACGTTGATATAATTTATCTGTAATCACGAGGTTTCCCCCAGGCAACCCCATAAGTGCTCTGTACATTTTGTCACTGTATTTTACAATGGTAGCAGCTTCTGGAGCTCCAGTCACTTCAGTGCACGAAATTCAGTATTTCTGTATTTAAAATAATACAATCGCTGTCTATTCAAAGAACTTTCATTGGAACTTCTCTATCCCTTTCACTGGGCTGAAATATAGAACTGAGTACCATGGCAGATGATAAAATAATTTCAGCCAGAAGTATTTATAATTTACAAAAGCTGTTTATCCTTCTTATCTTTGTGTATGTTTAGTGCTAGGGCTATACATATCGCTGATCATACCAGCATTAATGCACAGAAACAAGTTAAGCAACATAGTAGGTGTTCTGATTCTCATCAATACCCACAACCACAGAAAAGGTGTCAGCAGCATCTGGATTGATTGAAGATTCTCATAGAAACGGAATTTCCTGTGCATTTTAATTCTCATTTGTGCTAAGGTGTTTTACTGGTAGTTTGTAATTCTAAAGCAGGCATGCTAGGATTTGAAGGATTTACATCTCCTTTAATTTTCATAACATGCTGGGAATGTATACATCATGTCATATAASCAAAACTGAGAAAAATTACAAGACCATATCCTGATATAACGGAATTGCAACAAGAAATACCATTATTTTAAATGAAATTACATGAGAGGACAATGGGTATAACATCAGTGAAATGTGGACTTTCATTAGATCTGGAGTCTGAGCATTTAACCTGCCCAAGCCAAAGGGCATTTACAAACTTATGGACAGGCATTAGTCACGAGGTGGAGGAATGCTTTTCTTGTACAGCACCAGCATAAACAGACCTATTTAACATTGCACCCAAAGGGAAAATGAGTTTCTTCTGCTTTGACTTACTTCAGATGGGCTGATTTCAGCCAGTTTATGTAGTCATAACTCTGCTGAAGGAAACCTGAATGCATAAATGTACCTTGAGGACAGACCAAAGATCATCATAAAAATGACCTGGTGAGATCACCTGGTCTGCAGAGCCATCCAGGACAGTTGAAAGCACACACAGAGTCTCCTTGTTCATAGCCTTCAAGGCAGGACTGCCACTCTAAGGAAAGAGTCCTAGCAATAAGAAATTGCTTTTCATTCTTATTGTCACTTTCTTTTCCTTTCCTGTATAATAGGTTTGTGGCTTCCTTCCTGTGTTCTGGTTATGTATAATCCAACATTTTCTTGCTACTGCTGCTTTGGCTCTGAGCACAACAGATCTAGCCCAAAGACAGGGCTGGCCTCACCCTTCATGGGGCCAATCCCTCAGTTTGGTCCTGGGAAGGCAGCACACTACTTGGGCAGCAAGCCTTGCATGCAAGTCCATGTAACTTATGAACCAAAAATGTACCTTTTTGTGGGAGAATTCACGAAGTTGACAGATAACCAAGTTACATTGCAGCTCTGAGTGCACTTTCCCCTAATTTGTCCCAGCAGATGCCTGGTTTGCTCAGAGAATAGACCCAGTCCTCCAGTCCATTTCAGTTGTATGGGTTGTCATTTCAGAGAGTTCATTTCATCTCCTCCCTTGGTGTCTGCCATCCCTCTCTCCAGACAGCACACCTCTTGCTGGAGATGCACATCTGGGTGGAGCCCACATTGTGTTTGTAACCATCAGAGGACATCCAGCCCATCCAGCCTCTGAGGGAGGCTGACTAGCTGTGGACATCCCAGATGCGCGTCCGTCTAGCAAGAGACCACAACAAATTCCATTCGTATTCTTCTCCTGTGAGCACAGTGTGCAGGGTTGAGCTTTAAGCCATGATGTCAAGATACTTTTTTAAATACAGCCTGGAAATGTCAAGAGTGGAGCCTCGGCAGGGATCCTGAAAATGATTATCCAGCTCCAGCAGTGGGACATTGAGTGTGCTGCACCAGGGGCTCTGTGGTACTAAAGTTGTGGAAGAGCAAAACTCCCTGATAATCCCAGCATGGGAAAGCAAGTGTTTCCTTCTGAGTTTAGGTTAATCTTGGGTAAGGATTTTACCAGGGAACTGAGATGGGAAAACTCTCCAAAAAATTGAAGTGGGTATGCCCATAGTTCTATTGTTTGCAGAAGGAAAAGCATGGCCCAGATAGGTAACCTCCTGGGAAAAAGGAACAGAAGAACCAAGCATACTCCTTCCTCCAGGAGGATTTCTGAATGAATGACCTCGAGTTATCTCTGCTGAAGGCTACTTCATTTCCCCTGAGCTCTCTTGTTGTAGCTCTGTGCATTTTTACTCAAACTTATATTCATGTTAAAGCATTATTTGTAAAATGTGTTTCTTTCCAGTTTTCATACAGCAGCAGTTTTAAGCAATGTACAAATGTAAAAATACCAGGTTTAAATGCATTTCAAGAATCAGTCATAGAATCATTAAGGTTGGAAAAAACCTGTTAAGCTCATTGAGTCCAACTGAAGCTTTAGTTTACTTGAAAAAACATCTAAGATCACCTTCTATATATTTCCTTTTATTATCTAAAGGTAATTTATCCTATGCAGTTATCAGGGGACAAATGCTGAGCTAAATTAGGCACAGTGCATGATATTGTTCCAATATGCTTATTTTATAGAGCAGATAAAGTGGTTTTAACCAGAAGGAGGACTAAGAGCAAGAAGAGCTGATCACAAGAAGAATAATTATTGGATGAAATTCTTGAATTATTTTTTTTATTGCTAGCAGAGAGGTGTCTGTTGCTGCTGCTACAGCAGTATTAGCCATAGTTAAACATGCCGATCACTCTGTTTTGACAGTAACTTCAATAATATTTGTCCCAAGATTGTCCAGGAGCTGATATGATATATTTTGGTAGGATGGAAGTTTTCTGTGTTGTCCTCAAGACTTCAGCTTCTTTTCCAACTGAGAAAACATTGGAGATGTGGTTGAATACAGCTTATTTTTTTTAATCTGTGCTTTCAACTAAAAATGTCAAATGGTTTTCCATGGTAGTTCATTATTGTGCAGATATGAAAGCGGAGTAACGCATCATGGATTTTATTATTTTCAAGAGGGTGCTAAAACTACACCAAGAATATCTGAAAATGTAAAAAGTTCACTAAGTTCAAATGATTTGAACTTTCACAGTGTCATCAATAGCTTCATATAATGCAAGGTGTTAACTTTGGAAAATGCCTCTCTAACCGTAAAAAGAAGACATTTTCTTCTAGCTGATCAAACTTCTCATCTACAGCTAAGCAATTTGATTTTWAAAGCAGTTTAGCAACACTTACAGATATTTTCTTAATTCCAAGAGTTTTATAATTGCAGGAGAGATCTCACTTTTGCTAACTTTAGACATACAAAAATATCTAGGTATGTCTTCAGATGGTTATCTGAAGAGCTGCATTAAAAGGAATTAAAAATATCTTTTCTAGCTCTTAAAAAAAACCAAACAAAATTCTGTCTTTATCTCTTTGAATGTTAGATAATCATTTTCCCACTTGTACTTTAAAATTCTTCAATGATCACTTAGATGTAGTTAACAGAGGGATATTATCAAAAGTTTTTCATTTCTTTCACAATGTGTCACAAGATTTATTTACTTGATAACATAAAAGTGACATAACGATGCATGTGCTAAATTAACTATATCATGCATTCATGAGAGGTAAGTCACAAGACAGAATTGGTTGTTCCTTAGTAATAAGTGTAATTTTTATCTAAAACACATCATAGTGAAGAGGAAAAAGAAAGGTTTTCATCACATACCTGACTTCACGTTTTAGTTTTAGTCTCAATCTGACTAAGATGATTCCTCTGAAAAAAACCACTGACTTTCAGGGCGCTGTAAGTTCTCCTGAGTGACTTCAACCTGATAGAAAGCTCGGTACTACATATTTTCATAAGACTTCTTATATACTGAGGGTCTCAGCACAGCAGCTTTAACATATTTCAGGACCTTGTATTAAGAAATAGGCTATATCTTCCTCCTTTCATGATCTTAAACCCCTTAGAACTTATGATGTCATTTCTACTTCAGATGCCGAGAAAATGCTGAGTATCTGTTAAAAACTGTGTTACGTAAGGCTTCAGACTAAAGTAATTTCAGTCTTTCTGGAGATAATTGCATTAGCTTATTTCAAGACATAGAGGATATATTAAAATGTCTCAGAATGTGTTGTTGTCAATCACAACAAAGTAAATGTTGCCCTGGAGCTCAGTGCATTGACTGGATACTGGGGAGTATTTTAAATGAAAGAACACATCCATGATGAAAAGGAAAATCTCATCCCCATAAAGTATCCCATATCAGTCATAGCTCACTCACAAGAGGTGACCACCTGTGCCGTGAAAGACCTGCACTCATCCACCCTCACTCTGAGCCCTGCCCCAAATGGACATCCAGGTGTCTTGCCCCACCTTAGTTCCCTTCCCCTCTCCTGACTCCCAACCCCTAAATCTCCTAATTCCTACTCTCTCCTCCCTTTCATGGTGGTTTCCCATCAGAAAACATTAAAGGAAGTTGTAGCAGGASTTGGTTGAGCCTCTCTGGCAGGATGTGGGTGACCCAAAGCCACCGGATGCTGATGTGGGACTTCAAAGTCGCTGGCAGGRGTGCTGGCTCACTTCCTATGTCGTGCTGCTCCCTGTGTTGCAGCAATTAAACTCCCTTGTTACTACCAGAGCAGACCCTAAAATAAAAAAAGAAGTGAGGCTCTTTTAATGTGCTGGAGGAGTTTAGGGTGGCACTTGTTATGCAGCCAGGTGCTGCATGCAGTCAGCTTCTGCCCTGGGTGAGCAGGTTTTTCTCATGGGGAGAAAAAAAAAGTTGTCAGTAAAATGCTATTTCTAAACAAAGCTTGGCAGGGGATTCAGGATAAGGTACAGTGCTGCACTTAATCTTTTTTTCCAAAAGAATGGATTTGAAGTTAA
>NW_026623755.1:396200-451293 GCF_030028575.1 Malurus melanocephalus | reverse complement strand
TTTTTTTTTTTTTTTTTTTTTTCTTTATTTGGAGACAAGAAGGAAGGTTTGCAACACCAATTACTTCTCTTTTGCTATTTGAAAGACAATTCTGTGTTTCAAAGGAGAATATTTGCAACGTGTTCCTGACTTAGGAAATATACTTGGGACTGCAGGGGCAGGAAGTAACTGCTGCAGATATTTTGGTAGAGTCTGTGGGTTGTTGGCATTGCTGCAAGCACAGGTCTGTCTATAGGCGAGAGCTGTGCTGTTTTCAGTATGACTTTGGCTTGATGTTGACATGGGACCTKCCCAACAAAGCCAAAGCATGATAAGACTTGCAACATGATTTAGCAGTGCAGGAAAAGGGAAAACAATGATTGTTTTTTAGAGTGTCAGGAAAAGAAATCCCATTCCATGCAACTTTTTAAAAATTTTAATTGTTTTCCAGAGTAACTCAATCTTTAGGGGGAAAAAAAGGAGCTTGCTTTCATTGTGAATTTTTCCTGGGCACACATAAAACTGGATCAGTGATTCCCACCCTTTCTAAGCCATGTTTGCCATTGCTGAATTTCTGACAAACTTGCCAACCTCCCTCATTGCCTTGAAGTGGAGGAAAAATTGTGGCAGATCAAATGTCTATAGCTCCTTTACTCCCAGAAGCAGTCATGCTGCAAACACCACTGTCTTGGCAACAGCTCAGTTTTTACTGATCTGTGGTTGCTGAGACGTAGCTGAAAGCTGGGCCTCCAGTCTTTGCATCTGTCAGGGTGATTTAAAAATATACATAGTCCAAGTCATTAATGCTGAATTATGGGTACTTTTAGAATCCAGTGAGTGGTCAGAACAAAACTTTTATGTCTCTGTGTGCTGACAGATCTCATCATGCAATGATCTTGGAGCACACTGATGAAATATTTTTATGCTTCTGCAGCAGCACACTACAGTTTGTTGACATTCTGCTAATACATGCCTGAACACAAAATATAGTTTTTCTACCCCATGCTGGTCATACTTGTTGCTAGTTGAGCTCCTTGGGTTCATGACACCCCAGGAGAGATGGGCAACATTTGCAGGAAAAAGCACTTGACAACAACTAAGTCAGTTCTGCAAGTGTTACAGCACAAACAAGTCATAATGGTGTGTATGTATGTCTGTCTGACAAGAGATGTATATAAATGCTGAAAGCATTGGAAGATAACAGCAGGTATTTCACAGCCTATACAGCTGAACTTTGTAAGCATTTCCTCTGACAAAAATCGGTATCATTTTAGAGCAAAAGGAAAACAGTTTGGAAAAATATATGTTCCACAGCAGCATTCAGATCAGTTCTATAAGTGATACATGAGTCACCCATGTGCCTTCTGTTCTGCTCATTCAGTGAGGTTACCCAAATAAAATGGTGCACACATTTTATATGATCTGAAATGTGAAACAACCTTGGAAAGACAAAGAAAAATTGTCTTTATGCAAGTCCCTAAAGGTCTTTTCCCAACTCTGGCAATCCACACAAACTTCCTTGCAGAGGACCTTATCTGGTGTGGCTTCATATACAGGGGAAAGCTGGGTTCCTATTTCTCTCCTTGGTCTTCAAACACCAAGCTTCCTATAAACCTTTGAAGTCGTGATTTGAAACATAATGCTGGCAGCAAAAGCCTCCGTGTGGGAAGCAGAACCAAAAGACACAGACACCCTGCTCTTCTGTTTAACAAATAACAACTCGTTTCCTATTAGCAGTGGAGCTACCTCCTGCAGGCAAAACCATAAATCCTGCTGCCTAGCAGCCACCAAGTTGAGAAAGTCACTTCTGCCTTTAGAAATTGAGTGTCAAGTTATACCACCTACTGCTCTATAACCTATTTATTATGTTTGAATCTGTGGAATTTGTGGTGGTTTAGCCCAGCTCACAAAAATAATGTTCTGGATGATCAAAGGTATACTTTGATCTGCAGACCTCTTTCTTTGTCTTGAGGCACCAGCCTCAAACACCTCAAGGACATCTGCTAATGAGACTGAAATGAGTCTGCTGTGCTGAGCAGATACATGGATGAGAACARGCAACCCTCAAGCCAGTTTGTGCACTAACATGTTGGACAGTTTTTCACTCTTCTTAACCACAGTGAGGGCTCTCAGGTGTTAAAAGACATCTCCACCTGGCCTGGTCCATCTGAAAGAGAACATTTTGTCTCAGGTTTTTATAGGCTGTTTTTTGTTCAGCCCTGGCTCAAAACTCCAATTGCTGCGATAGGAAATGACTCTCCAGCAAATCTTGGAAAATCATCTTCTTTGGGGACAGACTCACCTCAGACTATTCTCATCCCCAAAAAAGACCTTGTTAACACTCAGGCATAGATTTCTGCTGATCTTCAGCTTGGTCTGATAGAGAAAGCTTGAACTTTGGCAATCCTTTAACATGGACAAGGGTGTACAGATGCTCTGAGAGTGCTCTGTCTTAGCTGCTCCTATTGCTGTCCTGGTAGTCTGTCACATGGTGGTGGGACACAGTCTTTCTAGTAAGCATCCTGACATTGCCTGCCAGAAATAACTAGGATTTGTGGACACCTTGGTACAAGCCCTCCTTTGCATGTGAGTGCTTGCTGCTAAGTGTGATGAACACAAAGATTATTCTAGGACTAGGCGTGAGGAAGCACACCAGGTTTTTCTGGCTTGGCCAGCTCAGCTAGAGTTGAGGTTTGCCAAAAAACTACTGGGCTTTGCTGCAACTTGTCACATTCCCAGTATCTTCCTGTGATGGCCTCAAGAGTAGATGATCCTCAGAAAGAGCTGAACTGAGGACCGGTTAAAGAGAGGAGGGTTGCTCTGTGGAAATGACTAGGTGAAGAAAAGAACCCTAACTATATGAGATTCTCACAGTATTTAATGCTGCAAGTATCAATGAAACTTGTGGTGTAGCTGTGCAGGGCAAGAGCAGAGAGGTGGAGAGTTGTATGACTGGTAAGTTCCCAGCATTGCAACATTAATGAGTTTGAGAACTTGAATTAGGAAATGAGATGAAAGCTTGGAAGAAAACAAGAAGTAGAATTCATTTTCTATAATTTGGTTTGGGTATTTTTTTTTGTTGGTGGTTTTGTTTGGTTGGTTTTTGGGTGGGTTTTTTTTTGTGCACAGGCTAAAAAGAAAGTGTCATCTGGGATCTTAGACTAAAATATCCTGAACATTCATCGGGAATGAATGTATGGTGTTATGGAAAGGTGCCATGCAGAAGCATGTAGCCATCAGCAGCAAATGAGTAGGGTGCCTATGTCACATAAAGAGGTGAATATCAGGGAAATTCCATGATAGCTGGGGTTCCTGAACAGATCACAGACTATACAGTAAGTGGAAAAGATTGAAGTCAGAATCTAAGTAAAGGGTCACGATCATATAGCACATTGTTTTGATGCCGAGGCAGTTACAGATACTGAAGTGCACAACAGAGAAACAACTACAGATTAGTACTAACCACCTGAGTAAGTACTCAGTCACCAAATCTAATGGGTTTCCTGTTACTTGCTCTCTGTGTCTAAGGTTTGCTCAGTTCCACTGAGTGGTGTTTTAGACACAAAATGTATAGCATTTAGGCTGTATATACAAAGATCTGTAGCATATTATAGGGTCTCTTTCACTAAGGTTTACATCTCTTTCTGACTTTGTCCCAAATCTTGGGGGTGCCACAGAGGGGAGAGTATTCGTGTGAAGGAACACTTGGAGTTAAGCCCAGGCTAAACATATGACTTGGATATAACAGTATTCCTGTTAGGTTTACAAGCAATTTATTTAACTCTTTCATGGATTAAATGAGATGGTTTTGACCAGTCAGTTTAATCCATTAATTTAATCCTATCTGTTTTCGTATGAGCATATCTGTATGCATGCATTTACGCTCCACTGAACAGTGACTTGGTTGTGGTATAACCCCAGCTGGCAGCCAAGCCCCACACAGCCACAAACTCACACCCTCACCAGTGGGATAAAGGGCAAAAGCTGGAGAACTCACGGGCTGAGACAAAGACATTTTAATAGCAAAAGAAAAAGCCACATACAAGAGCATAGCAAAACAAGGAATTAATTCACTTCTTCCCTGGGCAGGCAGATGTTCAGCCATCTCCAGGAGAGCAGGGCCCCATCACGTGTAATGGCTAGTTGGGAAGACACACAGCATCACTCCAAATGTCCTCCCCTTCCTCCTTCTTCCCTCACTTTATATACCTAGCATGATGTGTCTGGAATATCCCTTTTGCCAGTTTGGGTCACCTGTCCTGGCTGTGTCTTTTTCCAACCTCGCATGCATCCTCAGCTCCCTCACCAGTGTGGCAGTATGAAAAGCAGAAAAGGCCTTGTTTCTGTGTAAGGCCTGCTCACCAATAACAAAAACATCTCTGTATTATCAACCCTGCGTTCAGCATAAATACAAAACATAGCCCCATACCGACCACTGTGAAGAAAGTTAACTATACCCCAGCTGAAACCAGCACAGACTTCMGGTCCTGCTGGGCTCTGGTTACTTGAATCACATCGGTCCATATACAGATGTCAAGTCCAAGACTGCTGGAATGCAACTATTTAATGATTGAGCAGTTAGGTGGTATCAGAAAATAGGTAAAAGGCCCAGTGTATATGGGCAGGTTTTCTCTAATGACATATTTGATACTTAGAGGGGAAATCACTGTAAAATTGGAGATATCTGAATCTGATAAAAAAAAAACAATATAGGAGCCGTTTATATGCTTTCATGCATACGTAGACACCTATAAACATAGGTCCTATATTGTAGGAGGTTTGTATATGTATACCTATGTATATGTCTCTGTGTGTGTGTGTAATTCCATGTGGCAGAGTGTCTGTGTGTTCGCTCTGCTGCTGATGTTAGGTAGGGCCGGGTGAGCAAGCAGCTACTGCATTGCCSCACCTCTGCAGGACTGGGAAGGGTTGCTGGAATGTCCCTCAAAGGGAGCTGGACCTCTCTGGCCTAGTACTCCAATGGCACAATTTCTGACCTATATTGGAGTGAAATGACTCATTCTCTAAAACATGCAATTCTTGACATTGATTAAATGGGAAATAATGCTGCCTAACTCAAGCAGTGAGTTCTTATGTTTACTTTGGATTTGACTATATTTAATCAGACGACAGAGAAGTTTGTGGTGTTCCCTAAACCACCACTGCCCTTCTGCTGAGATGTGCCTTGAAAAAGCAGCTGGAGCTAAGCCTTATTGTTTGGGGGTGCACAACAGATAAAGCCAGTCAGACCATTTCATCTCTGCATCCACAGAATTACATAATTTTAGCCAGAAATGAAGTATTTAATGTTTGATTTTATTCTTCTTTCATATATATAATCCACTGGTAGACAAGCTCTTCTAATCCTCTTGTCAGTGAGGGCTTTGTAGGGCTTATGTTCTCTAAGATTATATATCCTAGCAACATCAGAATTAAACTAGCTGCAGTGGAAGAGGGAAGCTGCAGGAATGTCCAAGTAATGGGGCATTCGCCATAATTTGATTAATACAAAGCTGCTTGCAGTGACGTTTCCGACATCTCAGTGGCCCCAAAAGGCATCCTGGCAGGGGCACAAAATATAGGCAATTTCTTACAGTCATGTTCTGGGAGCCCCAAAATCCTCTTTGATGTTACATTTATTGGTAGAGACACTGTAACATGGTTACACAGATAGCTCTTAAAGCTGGAGTGTTGGAGCGGTCAGTTGCTGAGAGACAGGAGAGACACAGAAACAACCTCATAGACGTGGTTGAACGTGCAATCTCTTCAACTTTATTGTGCGATACGGGGGTTTTTATACCCTTGGCTCGTAACGGTGATGGCGGTTAAACGTAATGCTTTTTGTAACAGAGATAACGGTAACTTAACGTTCACAAGCCCTTACTAACGCCATAAAATCCCTTATATGGCAGTTCTGCCGTTGCAGGAGACACATGCTGACTCCCCTTGCCATAGAGTTACATTGCTATTTCTCACAGCCTCGAGGGTGCTTGAGACAGACCCTACTGGAACAGTTACAGCACCTGCCGGCTGCTGGCCAACGGTGGCCAACGGTACAGACCGTTCCAGAACCTTCACGAGTCTTCTCTGCCCTTACCAGGCCTAGGCCTCATAGTGGCTTACCACATCTCCCCTGTTTTTCTTTAAAAAGAGGAAGGAGGAAAACGGTCAGGTCAGCTCGGAAACCTGCAAGAGCAAAACTGTAAAGTACATCAGAAGGCAAAACTTTATGTATATAACAACAATAAAATTCCTATATATATATATAACAGCAACATTAGGAATAAAACAGCAAGATAAGCAACAAGAACAAAACTAGAACAGCAAAGCCAAAACTAGAACTGGAACAGCAAAACAACTTAACACAACATTTTAACACTTTATCGAGTTTGTTGACAGCCTTTCTCTATCTGTCTCTTCTGCTAGTCTTTTGGCGAATCCGGTAGATTTGGTGGAGAAATGAGAATATCAGTAGCATCGTCTTTCTCATCCCTTTCATTGTCCTTATTCTGTTTCTCACTGGCAGATGTAGATGCAGTCATCTCGGGGATTGCTACCCTAGTCCATCTCGCAGGCACCCAGAGGGGTTCTCCGGGTGAGGAGACACAGAGATATCCTCGACCCCAGTACAGTACCTTTGCTGGTTCCTGCCAAAGGCCTGTCTTAGGGTCTCGGTATCTCACCCAGACCTCTGGTGTCTTTTCTTTATTAGTCCAACAGTGGTGCTTAATGACAGCAGGCATCTAGTTGTCACTGAAGATGCACAAGTAATTTAAAATGAAGAGACACTTTGATAATCTTCCCTGAGGGTCTCCTATGTCGGAATACTTCCTCAGATATTTCTTTAGAGTGCCATGGGCCCTCTCAATAATAGCCTGTCAGGTTGGAGAATGAGGGATGCCTGTCGTGTGCCCTATTCCCCATCGGCACAAGAATTGCTCGAAACTCTTATTAGTGTAAGCTGGTCCGTTATCAGTTTTAATTTTCCTGGGTATTCCTATGACTGCGAAACAGCTGTATGCATGTCGCTCGACATGAACAGCTTTCTCATCAGCTTGCGCTGTAGCCCATACAAAATGACTGTATGTGTCGATGGTTACATGAACATACTTGACTTTTCCAAATTCAGGCACGTGGGTGACATCCATCTGCCAAAGCTCATTGCTTTTGAGGCCACGAGGATTGACTCGTAGCCCTAATCTACAGCCCCCGTTGTGGTGGCTGCAGATAGGCCATGCTCTGACGATAGCTCTGGCCTCACTAATAGGAATCCGAAATTCTTGATGTAGTCCTTTGGCATTTTGATGAAATATGGAATGCGCTTCTTTGGCCTGTATTTGCTGGGGAATGGGTGCTACCTGGGCYGTTGAGACCAACCTGTCGGCCCTGGCRTTACCCTCTCCCAGCCCCAAGTCCCATTTATGACTCCTTACATGAATGATGGAGAAAGCTTCTTCTCGCAGTCTGATAGCCCTTTGCAAGGTTTTGAATAACTCCTGTAGCCTTTTGTTCTGCACCTGTCGGATGACAGCGTCTTCAATTCTTTCACACACACCTGCTACATACAAAGAGTTAGTGACAATGTTAACAGGCTCAGTTATATGGAGCACAGCCCATACCACTGCTGCCAACTCCATGGTTTGCAGGGAGTCTTCTGCAGTGGCAGTGATGATATGTTGCTCCCACTGTCCTTGTTGTTTCCATGTCACTACAGCAGTTCTTGATTTTCTTCCTGCATTTGTAAATACTGTGGTCGCATTTGGTAATGGGTCTAATGATCTCTGGGGGTGAGCCATCCACCCCCATTGCCCCATCCACTGCAACCGTGGATCTGGAATCCTATTCRTAATTAAAGCACATCCTGCTCCTAATAGAGCCTCTTGCARCTCCATACTGTTATTAAGATACCAGGTTAACACATCTTTTCTCATAGAAACCCAGATGTTACTTGGTTCCGCACCTGTTATCTGCAGTGCTCTTTCTCGGCCCTTTTTAATGAGCTCTGCTAGCATCTTGATTTTCTGGAGCAGTGTTTTACTCTGTTGTAATGGTGGGAATAACCATTCCAATACCCATAATTTTCCTGTTTTTTCCTGTTGTTTTGTTAATGCCCCCAATAGATACTTTTCCCCACACCATATGGTAAGGCTTATAGGTAAGTCAAGGTCCTTTCTGTGTACCTTTCCAGTTATAATGCAGTCCACAACCTGACTTAGGACCTCTTGCTGCTCCTTAGTAACAGTTACTGGTGCGGCAGGGTCCGTACCTTTAAGAAGAGGCCGTAGCTTATCCAATAGTTCATTAGGGATCCCTACCATCAGCCTTAGCCACTGTAGGTCCCCAAGCAGCCTCTGTGCCTCATGTAAGGTAGTTATTTTGGTTCTTAGGCACAATTTCTGCGGTGTGACCATACTATTTGTAAGGGACCATCCAAGGTACTGCCATGGCTGTGTAAGCTGGACCTTTTCTGGGGCAATTGTTAAACCCTGTGCTTTTAATACCTCGCTGATGGTTTGTATTTGGTCATCAGAAAATGACTGCTCCTGTGCGAGTGGGACATCGTCCATATAGTGATACACTACCATCTGTGGCCTGGCTTTGCGAATGGGACATAGTGCATTGTCAACATAAAGCTGACACAGAGTTGGGCTATTACGCATTCCCTGTGGTAGGACTACCCACTCAAAGCGCTGGTCAGGTGCTTCCCTGTTGAAGGCTGGTAGTGTGAACGCAAACCTTTTAGTTTCCCATGGATGCAGTTTGATGGTGAAAAAGCAATCCCTTAGATCTAACATCAATAGAGGCCAGTCACGAGGCAACATGGTGGGATTGGGTAAACCTGGCTGTAGAGCTCCCATGGACTCCATTTGATCATTAACTGCTCTCAGGTCATGTAGCAGGCGATATTTGCCTGACTTCTTTCATATGACAAATATGGGGGTATTCCATGGGCTGGTAGAAAGCTTTAAGTGCCCTTGGTTGTACTGCTCCTGAACCATCCTATGGGCTTGTGTGAGGCTTTCCCTTTTTAATGGCCATTGCTTAACCCACACTGGAGATGTGGTAGTCCAAGTAAGTGGGATAGGGAAGGCCCAAGCAATGGCAGTTAGCCCAAAGGGTGTTCATTGGTAAGTACAACCCCCAACTGTGAAAGTATGTCACAACCTATTAGGCACTGCACGGTGGGAGGCAGTGACACCACGGAAAAGACACTTTGTAATGATTTGCTGTTTACAGTGACCAAAAGTGATGGCGATCTTTGTGGTCCTGTTAGACCTCCTACACCTGTTACTGTAGTCATAGTTGGCTGTAGTGGCCAGGCCCCTGGCCAGCACTCTGGAGAGATTATGCTAACATCAGCTCCCGAGTCCAAGAGACCTTGGAGAGTTATTGTTTCTCCCTGGTACTCTAAGGTAATGTCATGTCTGGGTCGGTTACTTAAGTCCACAGTTAACGGTGTAAGCCCCCCCGTGGAGCTGAATCCTCGGTCTCCACGCGCTTGTTGACAACGTGGAGGCAGGGCTTTTGTTAATTGCTCCAACGGAATTAACTGAGCAATTCTTTGGCCCTTGGTAATATGTAATGGAGGAAATGGAGTGTACACAATGATGTGAATTTCCCCCATGTAATCTGCATCGATAACCCCAGGTAAAACAAATAACCCCAACATAGAAGCAGAGGAGCGCCCCAGGAGAAGGGCTTCCACTGTCCGTCCATTAATGACGACTGGTCCCTTTATTCCACTTGGGACCTTAATGGGTTTAGGAGTGATCAGAGTTACAGTCACTGCGACTGCCAGGTCCACACCGAGACTTCCTTCGGTGGCAGGTTGCAAGCTGGCAGCGTCTGTTGCTGGGTAACAGCTGCTACTTGTGTCGGAGTGCGGCTGCTGTGATGACTCGAMGCACTGACTCCGGAGTTTCCCGGATGCTGATGACATGCTTCGGCGCTGTGCGAGCTTGAACGACGCTTGGAACACCGGATTTCTGGGACCCAACAATCCCACCGAGTGTGGCCGAACTGTCCACAGCGGTAGCACTTTGTCCAGTCGCTGGACGGAGCCTTGGGGCTGAGTGCTGCAACAACTTGGAGGGATGCAAGCGCGGCCAAAACCTCACTCTGGTTAGCCTGAGTTTGTTCTTTTATTACTGTTTCCAACTCCTTAATCGCCCCTACTAACATTGCGACACGTTCAAGTGCTTCTTCAATAGTCCAATTAGCTCCCAGTGTGCTGAGTACGCTTCTAGTGGCAGAATTACAGTTTTGAAGTGCACACTGCTTGAGCATTATAGTATTTAAGTTGTCAGGGACTCCTGCTTTCTGTATAGCGGTAGCAACTTTATCTATGAAATTACCGAAAGCTTCATCCCGCCCCTGTTTTATACTCATAAATGTTGGTACACCTCCTGGCTCTTTTATTTTATCAATGGCCATTCGCGCCAGGCGCATCGATTCTCTGCACTTCTCAGGGCCCATCCGGACCTGCGTTTCCGTGCGCAAATATGGCCCGCGACCCAACAGCTTGTCCAGAGTCACCCCCTGAAGAGGATCCCCAGGAGCCCGCAGGGTCATAACGCACTGTTGGCTTAAAGCTTGCCAATGCGCATTAAACAAAAGCTGCTGATGCTGTGTAAAAATAAGTTTGGAAATACCTTTACAATCTGCCAGTAACAGAAGCTGTGTCCCCCATAGTTAGTCTAGCATCTGTTTAACTGGTTCACTAGTGACTCCATACTGACTGACTGTAGCACGAAGCTGCGATAAAATTTTCCAATCCAGAGCGGTAATAGTTGCATCTATTTCACCTTGCGGCGTTGGGTTAAACACTACTGGGCACGCAAGATCTTTCACCGCTTCTAGGCCCTCTGCGTCTCCGCCGCATATGSACTCTTGCGCAACAGAAGCCCACATGTCCCTTCTCTTCCGGGTAACGGCAGTAGCCAAGTCACCTTCTGGCCCAGGGCTTCCCAGGCCACCTTGCAAARTGACCTCTGCCGGGCCGCTTCCGGCCTCGCTACTAGGGCAACATGGCGACTGTAGCGGTGACAGCGGCGGCGGTGTGGACGACCGCAGCACTGACGGAGCGGATGGCCATGTAGGCCCCAAACTCCCAGGTACAGGGTTAGGCCCACTAGACTCTGGGATCGCGGAGGGCAGCAGCCTAACGGAGCACACGGTAGGGGGTAGAGGACAGCCGGAATAATTTAAGTCGGATTTTAAATTTCCCTCTTGTGTGACATTAATTTGCTGGGCCGCTTTTCTTTCCGCTTGATACCTAAATATTTCGCCCATAACTATCGTATACAATTTCCCCATCCTTACTGCTGTCCCATCATCACCCGATAAAGCGTCCCAAATTTTGTCGGAGAATATTCTCCACTCGGCTACTTTAAATACAGTAGCTGGATCTTTAAAACAACCCTGATTGTATGCGTAATTTAATAACTCTGGGATCTCCTTATGGAGATCTAATCCCCTAACCTGTCGCTTTTCTAAAAAGCATATAAGTAATTGAGCCGCTTTACTTTCCATATTAATCCCAATGCGCTGCAACAATCTCCACCAAGTCTCCCACGGCGATGTTGTCGGCCAAATGCTTCCTTGCGAGGCACCTGGGTCACGGTACCGGTAAATCCCGCCAGCACTTTTGACGTCTCCCAATCCAGAGACCYGAACTCCTTACAACTTGTCAGCTGAGTCGTCCTATGAAGCACTCAGGGCACGGTGCCGTCCTGGCACTTTTGCCATCCCGAACTCTTCGGGCCTGACGTTTTAACGTCCCCCAGCCGTGACCTTCTGGCCCCACGACCTGCGTGTCCGCCGTACCGATCCACTTCGGTGCCGTCCCGATCACAACGGCGTTCACCAATTTGTCGGAGCGGTCATTTGCTGAGAGACAGGACAGACACAGAAACAACCTAGTAGACGTGGTTGAACGTGCAATCTCTTCAACTTTATTGTGCGATACGGGGGTTTTTATACCCTTGGCTTGTAATGGTGACGGCGGTTAAACGTAATGCTTTTTGTAACAGAGATAACGGTAACTTAACGTTCACAAGCCCTTACTAACGCCATAAAATCCCTTATATGGCAGTTCTGCCGTTGCAGGAGGTGCATGCTGACTCCCCTTGCCATAGAGTCACATTGCTGCTTCTCACAGCCTTGAGGGTACTCGAGACAGACCCTACTGGAACAGTTACAGCACCTGCCGGCTGCTGGCCAACGGTGGCCAAYGGTACAGACCGTTCCAGAACCTTCACGAGTCTTCTCTGCCCTTACCAGGCCTAGGCCTCATAGTGGCTTACCACTCTGGAGGGAGGGAATATGAGTACCTAATGCAAAGAAATGGCACTACTTCTATTTCTCCAAAGCTAAGGGGATGCTTCACTCTCCTGTGCTGGTTGCTGGATGTCTCCTGGCATGTGAGCTCAAAGAGAAAGTTTTTATTTTAATAACAGCACCTTCCTCCATTTTTTGTTTTTCTTGATGTGGTTTTTTTTTTTTTTAATTGATGGAATATTGTCTCGAAAGGGAAAACCAGAGTCCCGCTAAAAGAGCCAAATCTGATATGATGCAGCAGCTGGGGCACCACTTTGATCTACAATATCCCTGGATTAGATTCTGCATATGTTCCTGTGTGATGCTGGAAGACATTAACAAAGAACAAAGCTCATAAAAATCTCCCTCTTTTTAAACAAACAAACAAACAAACAAACACCAACAAAAAAAAACCACTAGAAAGTTTCTTCTCACTGATGTTGAATACTCCCTGTTGGGCTGCAGCTTGGAGGGACAGTTGCTTCCCTGGTGCCTCTTATCACTAGGCTGTCTGTATGTTGCCTTTATGTCCCGAACTTCTATGAGGCAAAACTTTCATCTTATCACAAATTATTTAAATCTTCTTTCKCTCTCCAGCCCAAGCTTATTCATCTAACTCAATTTGCAAACAGACTGTGTAACTCAGCTGCCTCCTTTAATGCCAGCCCAGTTTTGGAGTGTCGTACTTTCTGCTGTGGCATTTGGTCCTATTCACTGCCAACCCCCAGGCAGCACTCTAGAAATTTGTGTCACACTCCCAGTCTCCTGTGCATCCTTTCTTTTGGGTCTTGCCAGCCCTCCCTCACCCCCAGGGCAGTGTAGGAGGGAGCTTCCCCTCCCTTACCCAAAGGATTTCAGTGTGCTCCAGTTTGCCCTCCAGTTCTGGCCATCCTCCTGCTAATGCTGGTGGCCCACTGGCCTTTCCCCCACTGTATTTTCTTCCCTTCTCCCTGACATTATTTTTAATTCACTTACATTCTGTAAAAATCATACTGACATCAAGTGGGGCTGTGGCCAGAACTAAGTCAGAAGCATCTATCTGCTGGGAGGCAATAACTCCACTACTCATGAGGTGTTTTCAAGGTGATAATTAGGGTCAGTGGATACCATGTCACACAACATTAGTCCCCTACTCCTTCCAAGCTCTCTGACTCCTCCCTAYATCAATGGGCTGTGCTCATGGTTGCCTTTTAGACACCACATAATTCTGGAATTGGCTGACTTCACCAGCATCCTCAAAAGGCTTCACTGGGGCAGATACTTGTCCTATAGTTGAACAAAAAGGTTTGTTTTGCTTCATGGGGAAAAAAGAGTTTGAGATAAAAAATATAAAAAAAAATTCAAACTGTTGAAGAATGGTTACTTTCTTATCAAATTACATTTTCAAGAGGTATGTAAAACATGCAGGCTGAGTTAGCATTGCATACCCTACACAAATGCTCCAAACTGATACCTCCTTATGGGGATTCTCAAGAAGAGAATAAATTACATTAAAAAGAAAGAGAAATAGAAATAAAATAATTTAAAGGAAAAGGCCATATGTCAAGTTCATCAGATCAGTGTAACTCTACTTCAGCATATGATTAACTCCCAAATTTCAGAATCCTAGGGATTTGTGCATACATTAATCAAGTCAGATCATACTTAGGGCACATAAAAAACCCCCAAAAATGGCATTCTGGTCTCCAGCATATAAAAAATGATTTCTGTAATCACTCTGTTAATTACTTCCTCTTTATCAGAAAATTCTATTAAATTTAGCTTGCTAATTTATCACTACCATAACAATATTTGGTATTTTGCCCTTACTTGGGATTTGATTCTGGGAAAACCTGAGYGTTTATTAAAAAAGATAATTTTAAAAGGCTTGAACCATTGAATAAGATGTCATGAATATGCAAATTAAGTAGGCCTGAAAGGCTCAGAAGCCAGCAGGCTAATTGAAAAAACCTACCATTTATTAAAAAAAAATMAAAAAAATAACAACAAAGAAAAGGCCTTTCATGATTTTCAAGACAGTTTCCTACTGCTCAAGGATCTGATACATGTGGCTTAAAATCCTGATCCTGATCCTGTTGCTGAACTTAAAAAAGTTATGAGAAGTAGAAACCTGCTGATGTACTGTTTAATTCAGCTGGGCAACATGTTTTGTCCAGAAGTGTACCAACTCCTTGTGACTTCTTTATGCTTTTCTCAATTCCTCTCCTCTTTCTCCCTTCTGTTTTCTTGCAGTGTGAGATCTGAGCACTTGCACTGCTCCGAAGTCCGTCCCATTTGCTTTGCACTTGCTCTTCTGTTTCTACTGCTGTTTGCTTGGACTTCTCCCTAGGCTGGAGCTGCAAAGAAACAGCCAGTTGCAGAATTATGCTAAGGCAGCCTCAAAGGGGAAGGCATCTCACCAGCCCAGAGACCCAGGGAGATCCTGTGGCATTGCAGCAATTGCCAGTGCCTCCACCAGCTTCTCCTTCCCTGCCACAGCAGGTGACCCACCATCTTCTTCAGCTCTTTGTGCTGTTACCTGCCCCACTGGGCCCTAGGGACAAGGTGGGCAGCCCCCTCCTGGCCCCATTAGGATGTTGGAGGGGTTGATGTGTCAGGGAGAAGGGCTAGGGCATTGAAGACCTCTTGGAAGCAGYGCTGGGGCAGATGTCCTTCTCAGGCTGCCATTTCTGCGTCCACACTTGTTACAGTTTCCATCACAGTCTCCTGCATATCCACGGCTGCTTTCCCATGCCCAGCCCCCTGGACAGAAAGATATATGTAGGCAACTAATGCTATTTACATTTGTAAATATTTGTCTTAATGTTCTAAGGGAGCGGTTTTGGCCATATTAAGGCCCCTTTCTATAACTAGTCAAACTGCACCAGCAAAAAAAATGTTCAGAGATGTGGAAAGAGGTGCTGGCTCTGCGTGACAAGCTCTCTCACCCTCAGTGCTGCTGGAATTATAATTTGATAGATGCTGTGAATCAAATTGACATGATGCTGCTTCTTAAAGTCTTTGTTTCAAATTTTATAGCAGTGTTCCTGCCAGCATATGCTTATCACCAAAATGTTGCTTTCCTCTGATTTTCTGCCTCTCAAAGGAGGGTAAGAATGTCCTGCTGTGATTGGGAGCAGGCACAAAAAGCCCCAGATTACTTCTTGAAATGAGGTCTGAGGACAAAACCAGATCCAACTATTCATTATAGGGGAGATTTCCCCAACTAAGCATACAAGGGGTTCTTTGTATGGCCAAGGTGAAGGTAGTCCTAAGGCAATACTGTTTAAAACCACATCCCCACTGCTCCAGACAAAGTCTCCTGTTCAAATAAATTGCACTAATGCAGCAGTCAGCAATAGGGGAGTTTAGAAATGCATGTTCATCTTCTAGTCACATACAAGTCCAATGCTATTTCAAGTTCAGCACCTGAAAAAATCTTTATTAGTCCCTGATATATTCAGTGTGGACACTGAACATAAAAAAAACAAAACAAAACAAAACAAAACAACATTAAATGCTTCCGTTCTCATTGCCCATAAAGGCAAAAAAAATGTTTGATCATCCCTACAAACCTCTACCTGAGATGGACTGTTGTACTGTGCTCCTGTGGCCTCTGCTCAGCCCCCCATTCTTGCTCTGCTGTGGTTGTGTCTTGGGTTGATTTTTGTGCCAATTCTGTTATGTATTCCTATTCTCSTTGGCTTGTATGCCCAAAAGGTGTTTGTACCTTTAAATGCAACCCGGAAGAAGGAGCAGGGGCTGCTGGGAAGGTGACGCGGGCAGTTTAAAAGCCGGTGCTGCCACACAGCCAGGGCTTTTGGGAGCTCTGCTCTTGCTCTGCTCAGCGCCAGGGGAGTCCTTGCTCACTGTTTGCAGCAGAGTTACATTGTTGCAGTTTTAGCTAGCTCGGGTCTGTTAGCTTCGGCAGCTTTCCGCGGACAGACCTCCTCTGCGGCTCCTGTGATTCTGCTTCTGGAGCAATTCAGTGACCGGTGGGGCTCCCTCTCCTCTGGGATTCCGGAAGCCAAGCCAGCAACAGAAACACACCGAGCCCTCTGATCCATCCACAGTGAAGAAAGGACTGTAATACAGGTTTTTAGGTTTTCTTTTTGCCACTGTTACGGGAACGGCCACGTGGGTTTTTTCCTTTCTTGTTTCTTTTTTTTTTCCTGGGGACGGGAGCCATTTTGTCCGCGCCACGTGGCGAGCGGGAGGGGGCAGAGGGGTTCCTGGGCTTTTGAATGTCTAATGGTTACTTTTTAATCTGTGTCCTGTGGGCACTGTGTTTTGTTAATAAACTACCTTTTTTTCTCTTCACTTTTTGCCCAGCATCTATTTCTTATTGGTGGGGAAAAATTATCAATTTTTTTTTTTCACTTCAGAAACATTTACTCTGTAATGTTTTTTCTCTGAAAACATTGTCTCAAAACCGAGACAGGTTGACAGCCCTGAGCAACCCTGCCTATGTTTAATCCAGGCATAGAAGACCTTCCATATTTCTACTCTGGTTCACCCATATTGTGCTAATTTTTCTTTCCCATGTATTTTCTTTAAAGGCAGGCTTTTGTTTAGCCACTGCTCCCCACACCAGGAGAAGCCTTCCATCAGTGGTGGGAAGTTTTCTGCCTGGGTATTGAGCAGAGTACTTAGAAATCTCTGGGAGTTTAAGGCACCAAGCAACTACAGTGTTATTTTCTAACTCAAGTACTTGAAAGGAACTAAAATATCATCTCTCTCTGCACTGTAGATCTATTTCATATTCCTCCCTTATCTGCAAGCAGAAGTTCTACTGACATTAGTTGGAGTTTTGTGTTCAAAATACAGTAAATAGCAAAGTCCTCAAAGCAAACAAAATAGGGAAACAAAGACATATCAAACACAAGAGAAAAATCTTGGATGGTGGGCATCCAGCATCAGGGGTCACCACTGAAAAATATACATGTGATCTTTCTATGCATTGTTTTCCTCCTGTAACTAGAGTTTGCACTACCATATGGATAGATTCATTTAAATTTATTTCAATGTCTTGTTCATCCAGACATAATAGAGCACCACATAATGGCTAATGAATACACACATAAGCTTATCCGAATAGAAGATGCTCACAGATGAGGTTTTGAATGCATGGCTGACACTCAAAAGCCCAGCCTGTGTGATTTTGCCTGCATTGATTTGAAGTCTAGTTAAATATGCACATATATGGGGAAAGATGTCAGGTCATGTTAGTGTGCATCATGTACCCCAACACACAACCAAGATGACTRTTGTGTGTAAAAATAGCAGGAAAGCATGAATCTGCTTGTGAGCAACTGAATCAGGAGCTGTGAGTGGGGCAGGGAAGAGCCATGCTAGTGTGTCATGTAGAGGCTGCTTTGGACAACACTGAGCTCGTCTGCAGGAGGGTCTGTGAGGCCTGATGGGTTCCTGGAGGCTGTGGAGCACTGTGGAGCACTTCTGATATGCGGAAACAAACTCCTGTGCACAAAATGCAGATGGGCTCTGTGTGAGTTTTAGCAAAATATGATAAGAGCTGTTCTGGTAGATTCATCAGTAGAGCACCAAAACACCCTCCCTTTAATGGCAATCCTGGCCTCCTCTCTCACCCTAAGCTGAAAGGAGCAAGGCTGTTATATATCCTGGGGAGAGTGAGGASTTATCTTTACTCTGGTAACAGGCTGCCACAAAGTCATTTGCTCTCTCTGTTCAGTACCAACTCTCAGACTTCACCCTTGAAATACATTCCTGTCAGGCCACATCATAGACAACCACCACCTCAAAGTACAGATGCAGCCTGCACATACTGGAGCTATTTTTGAGATGTCATGTCCTTTCCTGGGATGAAGAAGTTGTGGTAATGCATCTACAGCCATTTTCAGTGCGTGCTTCACTCTATTTGATTAAGCAGGCAATTTTTGCTTTCATCCTTTCTGTGAAGGACCTACACCGTGATTCCTGTGGGATGATACCTGCAGAACTGATCTTTTCTCACAAATGAGCAGTGCTGCAGTCATGCTGAGTTTTTCTCCAAGAAAATTGCCTGGAAACCTTCCAGTATCTCCTAATCCTGCTTTCCATCCCAACAACCAGCACAACCCTAATCTGATCGGGGAAGCAGGTTCTGCAACTACGGGGCAATGATGACATGCTTGGGACATTTGTGTTCTTGTCCAGGAAACCCTATGATTGCTAACAAGTCCATCCTTCTTYATTTGGGAAAAAAATGAGAGAGAGAGGAAGACAACCTTTCTTTTTCTCTGTTAGTTTCATAAGATTGCGCCCATGCCCCCAGGGGTGAAGGAAGAGCCCTTTTTTTTTTTCTGGGATAAGAAGGCATGCAGGRATATTTTTTAGAGGGACACTATAGAAGAGTCAGAGTTTCTCTAACCTGACCAGTTTGGTTCAGCCTGGGTTAGATAAATATTTGCTTTGAAATGGGTGGAAAGCTATGGAAAAATCCCACTTTCTACAGGGAAAACTCCCATCAGCTTCAGACAGTTTTGCTTAAATGTAGCCACCAAAACATGGCCCCAAGAGGATGAAAGCTTGTATGCAAAGGACTTGCATAACAGTTGCGAGATCCAGAGTGGCTTTCTCTACCCTGCAAAGACTGATGCAGCCTCTGGCCAGGAGGACGTGAGGCCCACAGTTTGTCAACCCATGTGACAGAACTGTGCTACAGCACCTGCTTCGATTATTGTGCTTCTGATTRGAATGTAGTAAAACTGGAAGAGCCAGATCAAAATCTGCCAGCGCCAGGGAGCTGTGAGCCCCTGGGAGCATACAGCACAGGAGAAGCAGCTTAGGAGGGAGTGCACACTGATGGAGGATAAGGGTAGGGGCAGCAGGGAAGAGCCTTTATTTCAGTGACTGCCCTAAGGGCAACCATGGTCTCTGTGATGCTCCATGTGTCAGCTCTGAGCTGCACAAGCTCAAGACAACTGCATGGAGGTGTTTGCTCTGGCAAGGGACTGATGGGGTGCTCTAGACCCTGGCATCACCCCACTAAGTCAGTACCCTTCTGCTGTGGGATGAAGCACATCTGGAGGGCTGGCTCTGAAAAGTCCCTGGGGAGGGCCACATTCCCCTTGCCATGGGAAAGCTGTGCTCTCTAAGTACTTACAAGCCACATACCATTGCCTCAGTGAAGACCTCAGCTCTTCCCATCATTTCACAGTTATTTCTGTTAAAGGCACCTCTTCTGCCTGATCCAGGACCACACAGTGCAAGTACTCACTGGAGGAGTAGAGAAAATATTTAAATGGCTCTGAGGATCACTTAGTATCAAACACCTTTTTGGTCATCTCAGAGGAAATGCCCTTCCCCCAGCTTCCCACCCCACTGCTCTCTTCCTTGTCTGGCTCTAGGGGAGGGAGGGGGGGGAGATAGGTGCTGCCCCCCAAACTTTCCTGGAGAAGGGGGAACAGAAACCCATCAGAAGCCCAAAGGAGTTTCCTCTCTGTTGTGTCATTGTTGGTCCTCACTACTCCCCTGCCCCTTCATCACCTCATTTGGGAAGAAGGAGAGGAGCTGAAAACACCTCTTAGATGCTTTCCTCCCCCTGGAATGGGGAACAGCTGACTGTGACACTGTGGTTGCCCTCTTCTCCCTTTACCACCTCTGGGGCAGAAAATGCAGATCCCCAAGAGCTGTGGGTGTGAGCTGGKTGGTGCAAGCTTGACAGGATGTAGGGTTCTTGTTGGGGTAAAAATATTGCAGAGCTGCTGGGCATGTGGGTGCCTCCACTGGGGTTAGGGCTTGGGGAGGGTTTGTAGAGCAGAGCAGATATTGCGACAAGTGTATCAGGTGACAGGAAAAGCAGGGTCTTTTTGGGCTTTGTCAGTCCCCTAATGGGCTCTTAAAATTAATTACCCAGTGGATAAGTGAACCAAAACAGGGACAGCAATATAGCAAGCCCTTAACACATGTGCACACATGCGTTTTTCTAGGCCATTTTTGGAACAGCCTGGCAGTACCTTGGTCTTCATAGAATACCAAATCCATCTCATCTCTCATTTCTCATTTACAAGTGACCCTGAATAGATGTGTTGAGCCTTTATTTGCAATTTGATCAATACACTGCTCAAGACAGGCAATATAAAGACAAGGTGTGGGGGATCATCTGGAAAGGGGGTGATAAAAGACACTCTTAAAAGATGAAAATCATGTTGTGAGCAACTGTTGAAAACACCATTGGTTCTCATTAGACATCAGTAGGTGCAGAAGAGGAAAAATCCACCAAGATAAAAAACTGTGAAAGGTGAAGGGACATAGGACTACAAGAATCATGAGGTGGGATGAGTGGAAGCTATCAAAAAATGGTTGGATCCTTCTGATGGGCAGCAGGTGTAAGGAAGGTGTTTCAGGATGTATTTCATGTTCTTTCCCTGATCAATATTGTGCCCTATATGCAAGCAGGGAAACCACGAAGCTCTAGCTATGCTGCTAGACAGAGTTGAAGGGATGGTGAGAGACAGAGAGAGAAYAGGGACAAAACAGATAGTAACATATAAAATTATACCATCCGTGTCTTAGAAATGTTTTGTTTTCTCCTTTGCTTATAGAGATGCCATTTCAGATACAGACATTTTTCCATAAAGATGTCAAGTTAGATGACACTGTTTTGTCCCCAGTCTCTTGCACACTCCCAGGGGAGGAGGTCGATGTGGCCCTAGTTTTGCAACAAACACCCATCAAAAGCTTCTGCATTGCTTTTGGTGTAAACAGAGACTTCTGTCTACTTCTGTGCTGATGCCATGTCCCTGCTATCTCTTGGCAGATGGTTTGTTTGCTCACACATTCACTCCTAATCAATCCTCTTTCAGATGAATTGTATCAAGCCTTAATAGCAAAGGCATATTTATGATACTTTTTAAGTTAATGAAGCTAGTTTTGTCTAAATTTTGTCAGGAAACAATCTCATGGACAGTTTACATGTCTGGCATATGCACCAGGCAGGGAAAGTGGGGAGCAAGTGCAATGAGGAGAATGGTAACTCAGGGTCCAGTTCAATAAAGGACCTGAAATATTCAGCCAGGTTTTAAAGAAATAAGCATCTCATTACACAGAAGGTTGTCCTGCAAGCTCATGCTAGCAACAGTGAATGGAGGACTTCCCAATCCAGATGCTCACAGGGCTAGGATAAAATCCCTACACTGGGATGGTGGGTATTCTCCAGCGCCTGTTCAGCACCACCAAAATGCATTGCTGCTGCTGCTGCTGCACTTGTAGAGATGCAGCACTCCATTCAACCAAGGAAATTTTGACATTGCAGACAGCCTCTTTATAAGCTGGAGTCCTCCCAGGATGACTTGGAACTGACCAGTTATTTCCAGCATTGCTGCTCTTGGTTTGGGTAACAAAGGCCAGTTTTAGACATCCTCTGGATCCGTCACTTGGATGCAAAATGATGCAATATGAGGTAGCTCAACCTTTGTATACTGGATTTAGTCTCTATCAGTTCCCCAATTTTCACTTTCGTGGGCTTTCTAAGAAGACAAGAACATGTTTCTGCAGTAGCTTGCAAAATTTAGGGGGGTTCAACAAGTAGATCTTAATTGGTGCTGAGCTAAGATTAGATAATATTAGATCTGTGTTGTTTTTCCACTTGATTTAAAGGCCCAAATTTAAATTTTTGAGCTATAGCCCATCTGCAGCTAACAATAGGTGAAAAAATGGAGCTCTTGAGGAGCAAACTTCAGGAATATTTTATTACAAAGGAAGCCAGTCTCTAAAACAGCCAAAAGCATCAGGATTTAAAAGAAGGAGTTGGGCTTTATAGTTTTTAATCTGGCATTTCTTTATATCATTTTTCACTCTATTTCATAGACCAGAGCATGTTCTCAGTGGCCTCCCAACTTGCCCGTTTCAATGGTGGAGATTTAGAGAGTGAAGAAGTAGTGATGATCAATGTAGGCACTCATAAAGGCAGCTTTCAGGGGCTGAGCTGAGACATGACCTTTTGTAACCAATAGACCACTCTGCCTACAACGTTTATACATCCATTTGAGTTCATATTTATGGTAAGGTAAATTAATGGAGACCAGTGGAGTTCAGTTGGTGGAAGTGAAAGGAGCCCTTTAAGTATCCTCCATCTGGATAGTCCATTTCATAGAGGCATAATAATATCATGACACATTCTCACTTTGTGTTTGTTGAGTAATGATATGTTCCCATAGCAGCTTGCAAAATTTAGGATTCAGCTTTAGCTGTGGCTGAAATAGTTTCGACATGGGCATATAATATTTTAATGAGCAGATCAGTACATCTCAACTTGTTGAATTAACTTGTGGTTGGCTTAAAGATGCAGGACAAAGGGAAAGAAAAAGGCAAAATTATCTTAATACCACATCATTCTTCACCGAACAATGACTTTGAACCAGTATATAGATATTGGGTTTTGGCCCTGTTTTCATTTCTTGTTCAAAAAAAGACTTAAAATATATTAAGTTCAAAATGCAGCTTGAGAGAAATTGAGGGGTTTTTTTTTAATTATAGAATTGTTGAGATTGAAAAAGACCTCTAAGACCATTGAGTCCACTTTTTTATCAAGTTATAGCACAAGTTTCTCTGTTCTGAGTCTTTATTGCTATAGAATATATAAATTATATATAAATATATTATAACATATTTATATGTATGTATGCAAAACGTGCAGTTCAAGAAGTATCCTCTTTTTGGCAGTGCCAAGGGACTGCCAAAGGAACCACCTTTGATTTCCCAGCTAATGCATTGCCTACAAGGAACAACTTGCTGCTGGAAGTGATCTTGGTGCTTGGAGCTGGAAACATGCTGGAGCCTGCCAACAAATCTTCTGGTGGGAGAACCCTGAGGCTGAAGTGTAGCTGCTATGACACCATGCATCATTGCTCACCCCTTCAGGCCCCCTGTGCACTGCAGCAGCTCTTGCAGGGCTGTTCCTGCCACAGGCACAAGGCCCTGGGGGAAAGCTAGAGCTGCTGGCTGGCAGTAGCTCTCATATGTACTTGGAACCATACTGGAGTTTAGAAATATTTCGACAGAACAAAGCAACTGGTTCTCTTTTGTTGCTGCATTTTWAAAAGAAACAAACAATGGAGGGTGAACAAATTTCAGAAAGCCTTTCATTGTCTGTCTTGGGCATCCTTGCTGCAAGGGAGGTGATATTTTCTCTTGTGTGCTAGCAAAAGTTTGCAGGTCAGTATTCAGGCAGAGGCAATCTTTAGCCAAAATTCAGCCAACTGAAGCTTTTCTAAGGTTCATTTCTATTCAAAAATGAAAACTGGAAATTGCTTGGAAAGTTGATGCCAAAGAGAGAACTAAGGATTAGATACACTGGATGTGATGGTCAGGAATACAAATAGGTTATGAAGGGTTCAGATGAAATACACAAGTAATTTTCTTGTGGCACAAGTGTACACTGGAAACCAAGAAAATTCAGTAAAGAACAAACTTTCCAGAAAACAGCCTAAACAAAATATGGTACCTTATGGAAACTTACAGCAAAGGCACCTAATTAATCTTACCTCTGTCCTCATAGTGGGATTTGGCACTCCCTGTGCTTATGAATTATAAATGCAGCAACATTTGCTACAGATCAATGCCTTTGGTCCAAGAAACACCAAATTAGTTGTTAATCAAAATAGACTCTCCCTCTTTGTGTCCTGTATCTATCATGCTAAGTAAGGCAGTTTAAACACTCATTTGGTGATCTTATTGTGATATAAAAATCCAGATTAAAAAAAATTACAAACTGCAGATAAAATTAATCTGTTAGAGGAGCTACTAAGTATTCCAGTCAGCAATGCTGATCTCTCATGTGGCATTGACACATATGGAGATGTTAAGCCATCAGCAGCCTTCTCATMCAGCCTGCTTGCTCTTTGTTCTTCCCTAAATGATTTTTGCTATCTTCTCTTCCAGTCCCAACACCCAGTCTGACTTCCTCACCTCAAAAACAAAAAGTAAAAAACGCCAAAACTGTAAACTCCAGGCCCTCCCCTTGTGGCTCACTGCATGGCTGCATAGATAACTCTGGGGGGAAGGCAGAATAGATAGGACTAAGCTGTCACTAACACTCTAAGGAGCTGCTTGTCAAGTCACTCTGTCATTGTAATGGCACTTTTCAGTACTGCAGCTAAAAGCAAACATTACAGGCTTTTAAGGCTGGAAAGATACTGGAATTCCCCTGTCCCTTGGTGATCCTTGGTGCTGTGACTTGTATTAAATATAGGAGCAGATCATATCATGCTATGTCTATGTAAGGATAGAATTTTTATTTTCTTCCTGCTCATGGGCTATCAAATGAGCCTTGAGAACCAGTATTTGAGGATTACCTGGGGGAATATTTCTGGAAAACATCATTAAACTCCATCACCCCCAGTACTGGCAGAGCCCTATGATAGTTGCTGTAAATCTGAAGGTGGACAAGCCCCTTCCCCCCAAGAGCATCTTATTTACTTGTCAGTTCTGTAGCTCCTGCTGTGAGCACTGTCCTGAGCACCCTAATCCCCAGCAGATAAGATGTGCACCACAGATAACGCTCAGCTCCACAGAGGGCAAGGTGTCCTGCTCTCCTTACAGCTGACCTGCATTACAGCACCCCAAAGGTAATGAAACACCTATCTGTTGCCACACACTGGAGACATGCAAAGTTGGCATAGGTATTGGAGTAAGATAAGGATTTAGAGAGCGGTATGCAATTGCAAGGCATAGGAAGGCCTTGAAATTGCTCTGCTCCTTTCTGGCAATACTTGATTCATGTGTTGTGTGGCAAATTCTCCATAGATGCATTGTATTGTAGTGAAACCTCACCAAAATTTCCTTGTCATACCTAAGCAGTTTAGTTCTCTTTAAGTTTATGATTTCCTTCCTTAAAGCTTGCATCTGATTTTAGTGTGGAGGTTTTTTATGTACCATGGATGTTTGCTACACTTCAGATTTCATTGACCCATGAACTGCAGAGACCATTTATTCTGGAATGCCTTTAGCTTAAGTTTCAAGCTAATATTTTATGCAATATGAAGGTCATCTCAAAAAGCAGGTTTATAGCTGTCTTGGACCTTGAAAAATTTGCTATTATGAGAATAACCCTTTTATGACCTTTCCCCATACTACTGACTGCTGTGCAAAAAAAATGAAGGAATTACATTCTTTAGTGAGGGTTATTGAACCACAGTTATCTTTTGTATAGAGAGGAATATGGAAATGATGCTCTAGGTCTCAAAGCTGAAAGGAATATTATTGATTGTGGCCAACAGCAACATGAACATTATTTCTTCTGTCTATTTCGTGCTTGTGCTAGCCCACAGCTCCACTGGAGGCAAACAAAAATTGGGTATTTTTCTCAAAGCTTCTGACACCTATTATTTCAATGGAGTTTTTATCAGTAGCAATATGTAAAGAAGAGCCCAATCAGTCACATCTCATATTTTTTCAATAGCAGCACTAATTAAACATATATATGTATACATAYATATATCTCCAAGCATTCAAAGGTTGATAGAAGACAACTGCTTTTACACTGACAAATTTCTGACATAGTTTTCAAATTCTAATGCATTCAACTATATCAAAGCATGAACCCAGCTTTTGCAAGGTACTAATGTTGGAATGCCTGTTTCTATTACATCTTTTATGGTGCCATGTTGGAAACAAATGGGCTCTGAGTAATTTTCATTGAGGAATTAAATGCTATGTTCCTGTGTCTGTTAAAAAGTAACAAGAGATTATCAGAACCCCGGCTCACAATTCTATTGTTCTGAAATCTGTCTTGTTCGTAACCCACACTACTGATAAAAGGCCCAGACAGTGGAATTATACATTATGGAAATAGAAGTGTTAAACATTGTTTCCCTGTGTTTTGGCAGTAATGATTCAGAGCTAAACTGAATGTCTCCCTGCTTGTATGTTATAAACTATGSCCTGCAGTTCTGTTGTGTTAAAAGCCCTATTCTCTGGCCTCTCTTTTCTGCAGAAGGTGTTCAGGTCACAGATCTCCATGTTGCTGGGACAGGTGGGATGTCACCTGCCTTGGGAGTTCTGTAGGTGGAAATGTAGTAAGAAAAGAGTTGTCATTGCAGGGAGGGATACTGGGGACTCTCACACCTTTGTGTCACTAGGCTAGCCAGGTAGTGAATGAGCAGCACCTGACACTAGGGCTTGTCTTGCAATCCTGGTAAGCAGCAGTTCTGCAGGGGTCTGATCTGTAGAGACATGTTCAGCAAAACCAAGTATTACCACAGACTTTTCCCCAGTTAGTATTATTTTTTTTTCCAAACTACACTTGACCTTTGGTAATAGCTAAAGATTGAATAGTTTCCTTAAATTTTACCTAAAACTAATTGTACTGGGACTAGGTAAAGCACAAATCTCTTTGAACTAGTCTACTTAAAGGTTCTTATTTTAAGAGTCAAAGTGCACTAAGATTCTTAGAGCAACAGATTAGATCCTGAGCGTAATTGCTGTATGATTTAGCTTTTATCATCTTGAAAGCTGTGACCCACTTCTGGAGCATATGCTTGTGCTGCATTCAGAGCCATAAGTGGAATGCAGATGCAGTGAACTGACCTTGAATAGATGTGCTGAAGTGCCAAGAACTGCTGAGATGCCTGCAATCACCCAGCTATGGCAGCAGCCATCCCAGGACAAATGACTTTGATCCTTGAGTGGGTTTGAACTGCAAATTTTTTTTGCCATGTTCCTTCTTTTTCTTTCCCAAGGGCAATATTTTGGTTTTGACAAATCACTACTCTCACAAGAGGCTTCTTCCCAAACATTCCTAAAGCTGTACACGCACAAGCACTGCCATTCTATGAGGAAATGCAGTGTCATGATGCCACTATCTGCCTATGTTTTAAGGAAAGATGTGACTACAACCTTAGGGTAGCACATTCTAGACTTGGATTCTGACACTTATTCTGTGTCTTGGGGCAAGTTATTTCAGGTCAGAGGGAGCAAAATGCAGAAATTATTGCCTAATTCCTGCTTAAGGCCTCCTACTACAATATCTTGGTCTTGCTCTTCCAGATTCCTGTCTATTAAATGAGGCTTTCCAACCTCATTGTGTTGTTATCAAGAACTCATGATGATGTAAGGCAAATGGCAAAAGGTAGCTGAATTTTTAAGGTACATAAATATAGTAACCAAAATCAGGATAAGAGCAACCTTTTAAATCTGCACAACATGGGGTGAGGGCTGCACTTGGCCATGTCTGGTGCAATTCTCAGTTGGCTGAAGAATCCCAGCTCTGGTGCAGTTGAGCACACAAGAAAACTCCATTGGCGCACATCTGCTGTCTTAATGCTCTTATTATTTAGTGATTAGTGGAACACAGAAAAGGGACTTTCCATCCCTTCTCACTGCTGTCTGCCCACCTGAGTAATTAATATAAATCTTTAAGGTACAATCCACTGTCTCAAACTGATAATTTCAACAAGTTTCTCTTATTTCATATTCCTGTTTATCTTTTTGTTCATAACCCTGTAATATTCTCATTGTTATTCATTTTCTTATATCCATTAGAAATAGATTCTTGGTTACTGTAATGGGGAGGGATATGTAAACTTAAGTAAAAGGTATGGTGGCTTTATTTCCCTGCTTTCAGGTGCAGATTCTCTCCTTTTTTTTCCACCCATATTTCTTAACCAGTATGTTCCATTTCATGACATCCTATTTGTTATTATAAAGCTGACTCCAAAATCTCCTCAGCTTATATCTATCTCAGCAGTTGGTTTGCACTTTATTGGTGCTATTAGCTCTCATCGATTCCCCAGGGCTTTCAGTCAAATGCCCATGTAATTGCAGTTGGAGAATGGAAGCAAACCAAATTGTTTGCATACTTAATAAAGATTTTACAGGAAATCTAAAAAGAAAAATATTTATATGAATAGTGGCACCATCTATTTTTTGTGCAGTGCTTGCCATGATGAACTCCCGCTCCCTATGTTTATAACTTTGCCAAATGGTAACAATAGGGAATAAAAGTTTCCCTGCTGGGCATCTGCTCATTTAGCTGAAATTTAAGTGCACAAGTAAAACAGTTATGTCACTTCCAAGAATGTGGCTAGAAAATATGTATTATTTTATGATGCTAGTTTCTTTCATTTGGGAACTCCAGTTGGTCCCTATGCTTATAGGAGGGACTGAAACCAACAGTGTATCAGTTTTATATACTTTGTATCTCCACATAAGGAACTCAAATAGCGCCAAGTTGCAGACCTTTTAGGAGAAAAAAATGCAGCTCGCATGTTTCGTAAATCTTTGCTGCAGCTGCGAGCTAAATACCTTGAAAAGTCTGTCTGAGCTGGACACCATTCCTTCCGGACTGTATAATTGCAACTCCAGGCTATCATGGCCTTGGATTCTGTTTTTCCTGACCTCTTAATGTCCTGCTTTTTCTGGTAGGTGGTAGTAAGGAGAGATAAGTTCGGTTTAAATATAGGAAAAATCAGAGCTAGTGCCGGGACACGTGAGCAGTTTTGGGCAAGGATAGAGCAAGGGGAGAACGCATTAATGAGGGGAGATTTGGGATGGATGAAAAATGTAGGAGGCTGGGACTGAGAATGAGAAACCAAGAATGTGAAAAGATGAGTCTGGAAGGGCTGGGAGCAAAAGAGGTCAATTTTGAGAAAGGCTGGGAGGAAAACATGCGGCTGCTTACACATGATCCCTGTAAAACTGAGGGGAAATCCATGAGGGGGCCATAGACTTTGTTTAGTCCACAGATAGATTTGACTCTTGCCTGTCCTCTCAGGGACAGGACCACTGAGAAGAAAATCACCTCCAAAACAGCATGCAATGTTCTACAGTCCTCTGGCACTTGCTGAGCCAGTCAGCTCCAGCTCTAGTGCTGACCATTCCACTGAAGGCAAAATCAGGGGGCAGGGAATCAGTATTTTCAGGTGTTTTTAAAAAAGTAAGAACAGGCAAACGTTTTATCTGCATTTTTACCTCCTCTCTATAGCATTATTTTAGAAGAACATGCAGGTTTGTTGTAAAAACCAAATATTCAAAAGCTACAAACTCCTGGAATTCATAGAATCTCTATGACTTTAAGTTAGCTGTTGGCTTAGGATTTGAGTTACAATCTCTGTTCATAAAAAAAAAAAAAAAAAAAAAAAAAAAAAAAAAAAAAAAAAAAAAAAAAAATTAATGGCTATGATGGAAAGTTTTGGTTGCCTCAGGGTCACTGACCATGATCTGACTAAACTCAATATGGGCCAGTGCAGCACATGAGCCACCAGTACTCTGTGGATATTTGTTATCCTGAAAATTAAACTCCTGAAGCAGGGTAAATTGAGAGAAAAGTGTATGGGAGGTAAAATAGAGGTAGAAAAATGAAAATAATTATGGAAATTTATTTTGGACAAGGGTTTATTCAGATGGAAAAGTGTAACATTTTCCCCTTTGTCAATGAGAGACTGAACATCAGTCATGATTCAGTGGCAGAAAGAAATCAGTTGTTGAAAACACATAGCTTCTATAGTGGAAAAAAAGAACAATCCATGAAAGTAAGAAATCATCACATGCTGAAAATAAGTAAGTAAAGATCTGCAAATGACAGCCAATGATAATATGAAATCATTAAATTACTAAGACCAATAATGATGGTTTAGGCCTGTCACTAGTAAAAGCAGACAAAACCAATATCAGTGATGCAGAACAGGCAAAATATTTTTAATTGTTTTTTTTGTTGTTGTTGTTGTTCAGCATACATCAGAAGGATATGCTTGTATTCTGGCAGAATCATACACAACTTTCAATGCATCAGCAATTAAAGATGTTCAGAAAACACCTTGGAATCAGAAAATTCCAGAAGACTAGGAAAATTTGGAATCTGAGCCAATTCAGAGGGTGTGATGAGCCACTAAGCATAAGCTTGTTAGCTTACATCAGTTGTAGGCAAAATGACAGAAAAATGACATGGAGCTTCAAAAGAACTGACATATACAAATATAATTATTGCTATCAATATAGTTTAGAGAAAATGAGATATTATAAGGAACGCCTGATTTCATGTTTGAGGAATTTATAGAGTTAGCTGATAAAAGTACTGTAATATATATAGATTTATTAAGGCTTTTGACTTAATRCTGGGTGGTGTTCTGTTAAAAACATGAGTGCAGGCTAATTTTCAGAGGTTTTATTTGCAGCCCTGTTACAAATATGAGGTGCACCTGGTAAGTAGGCTTTAAATGTATGCTTCTCTTGAAATCAGTCTCCTTCACTTCTCTGTTTAAATATCCATGACCTGACAAAAATCAGTTAATTTGGAGATATTGTCTGTGAATGAAAGATGCAGTGTTGTTATAAATAAGCGTCTAGGGTATGTGCCTCCAGCAGAGCTCAGGAAAGACATTTTATAAGTTTCATGTGAATACTAGTTTTAACAAACTGCAGGGTCCAAAATTAGGTATATTTGGCATACTCATCCACACAAAGGCAGTCTGGGGAGGTCCTACAGGCATTCAGAAGTTTGCCCTGAGCAAGGCAAATTCACTCAAGGATGGGAGCAAAAGCTCCCCATGCTGCAGTGCTGGTCGGCAGTGCTTGCTGAGAGAGAGATATGGAGCTTTGTGGCTCGTCACATAAGAGATGCTGCTGCAGAAGGACTCACTGGCCTGAAGGACAAGATGGTCATAGATGAAAAGTGTGAGGAGCTTGCTGCTGGTTTGTGTGAACTTGAGCTGTGCTGCATGTACAAAAATAAAGGCAATTTATAAGTTCAGAATTAAACTTCTGAAATGGTTTACAAAACCAATTTTGTGGACAGAAATTACAGAGAGTAGTACCTCATCAGAGCACAGGACAYTATAGTAGCATTGTAGAAACTTCTACAATATAGGAGCATTATAGTAAAATCATCCTAATAATTTCCCAGCTTAATATCATGGAAAAATCAATTGTTTCTTTGAAAGGATGGAGAATTCAGAATGTTTTTGTAAAAAAAACAAATGAACAACAAAAAAAAAAACCCAAACAAAAAACCAACCCAACAAAAAAACAAACCAAAACAAAACAACAATAACAACAACAAAAATGGCCGAGCAAGAAAGCAAGCAACCAGTAAAGCACTGGTCTCGACATCTAGTTTCTATTTCCTTATTTTCCTGTAAAGAATAATCTCTATCCCCTGCTCCTTCCTGTCACGGAAGGCCTTGAATGAATGCTTTCCCTAACCAGCACTTTCCTTCTTTTATTTTCCTTCAGCGTACTGGGAGCATTTATTTAACATTGTTTGTTAGCTATTTTCTATTATTCTTTCTAAACAGCTCTTTAGGCTCCCATGAATCAGATAAAGGATATATCCTTGCCCAAATATGTGCCCAAATGAGTTCAGGAAAAGGTAGCAAAAAGGTCTTTTTTTCAGGGACTTCTTCTGCTGTTTCTCTTTAATTTTAGAATCGCTGAGGATGATCTTCATTTCTGCTTGGTTGTTGTAGTAATAGCAGTCTTTCCAGTGCCATAGGCAACACATGGAAAAATCATCCCTACTCAAACTGCTTCATTTAATGTAGGCTGCTCTGTGTTTTACCTRTTAACAGAGATGTACAGATCACAGTTGGGGGTATGGGTGAAGAATTGCTTTTCCTTCCCCTTCTTTCAGCATGCACTTCAATTAGCTCTGCTGTTTTAATGTTCAGCTCCTATTGTTAAAAATAGAGTGTGAGACATTGATTCTAAGAAAGGACTTGAAGACGCAGGGTAAAGGAGGTGGCTCAAAGAAAGCTGTGAGACAGCAGAAAAGGATGTTCATGTAGCTGTCCTTAAATGGGTGCACATTGAGAATGTAAGGATGCGCGCATCCTTCAGGCTCTGCATGAAGATAAGCACCTGTCATTGCCRTCAGCTCCTGCAGCATGGTCAGTACTTCTGGCATCTCTCAGGAGCCAAATTATTGGGAGAAATTGTCCAGAGCACCACCCATACCTGGGCGTTTCACTAGCCTTCACTACATGTTGGATATGAAAGTCAGCAGCAAACAGGATTGCCTTCATTTTTTCCAAGTCCAAGAGCAGACTGTAACTCCACCTGCCAGCAAGAAGGAAACTTATTCTGCTGGCTGTGCATTGCCCAGTCTAACAGTCTGTATCTGGAAAAAGTAATCTGGAGCAGGTAAAGGGAGGGGTGTTGTCTGCCCGGCATGGCAAGAATCTGGTCTTATCCCATGCGAATAATTTTTGAGCTCTTTTGCAGTCAGTCTTACTAGGAACACTGCACACTGTTTCTTCCCAAGAGGAATCTATTATTTCCATTGTGATCCTGGTATTATACCTGTTATTTCACAGCATGCACTCAGYCACCAAACATTCAGGCCTGTATATATGAAATATGATTTGATTTTAATAATGCAAGAGATTCTGGACAGCGATTGTATTCTTGCATGTTTTTAATAAAAATAAGAAGAACTTGACCTAAACAACAATCCATCCCTTGGCAAAGGCTGATGTGCTGTCATACAACGGTGTGATTTGAAAAGTGACAGGGACAAGAGACAAGTTATATGATGGAAGTTGGAGGGAGGCTGCAGTGAAGAATGCTACCTCTCTAGCACAGTTCCTTTGAGCACTGGTCTTGCCTGTGGCTCCCACCCAGCTCCTGCCATGTCTGGCACACGTGGCACGGTCCACTCGTACCTGGCACACTAGATTTTGGTGTGGCAGAAAGGTCACATCCCCGTACAATGATTACAAGATCCAGACTTCACTGGAAGGCACCAAGGGTCTGCTGTGTGAGGATTCTGCTCACCTCACGGATGCTGCAAGGTTATGATGCAGTGCAGGGAAGTGCTCCCTGATGCAGGTGTAGCAGCAAAGACACACTTAGAAAAGGCGTCTCACCTCCTCAGGACCCCTGCTCTGCATTTCCACTGCACCCCAGCTCACCCCATGCTGGGCTCCAGTGGTCCAGCTCACAAGCGGGGAACTAATGTCAAGTGACTACAGAATGGAGGCCTTGTTAGGTGCTGGAAGAAGATAAGACTGCTCTAAATTAAGCAGAGTATTCTGTATCTAACTGTGAGTAAAATGCCTGCTTACAAACTGTCTCAGTTTGAGACAATGTTTTCAGAGAAAAATGTTACAGAGTAAATGTTTCCTCTGAAGTGAAAAAACTTGATTTTTTTTTCCCACCAATATGAAATAGATTCCGGGCAAAAAGTGAAGAGAAAAAAAGTCGTTTATTAACGAAACACAGTGCCCACAGGACACAGATAAAAAAGGAACTGTTAGATATTTAAAAGTCCAGGAACACCCATTGCTCCCTCCTGCTCGCCACGTGGTGGTGCAGAGAAAAGATGTCAGCTCCCATCCCTGGGAAAAGAAACAAAAAGAGAAACCCACATGGCTGCTCCCGTAACAGTGGCAAAAACCTGGATTATAGTCCTTTCTTCACTGTGGATGGAACAGAGGGCTCGGTGTGTGTTTCTGTTGCCGGCTTGGCTTCTTCCGGAGTCCCGACGAGACGGAGCCGCGCGGCTTTCCCCCTGCCAGTCGCCGAATTGCTCCAGACGTAGAATCACAGGAGCTGCAGAGGGCGTCTGTCCAGGGAAAGCTGCTGAAGCTAACAAACCCGAGCTGGCTAAAACTGCAACAATGTAACTCCASTGCATGCAGTCAGCAAGGACTCCCCTGGCACCAAGCTGGGCTGCAAAAGCAAATGAGCCGAGCTCCAAAAAGCCCACGGCTATGCGGCTGCCTGGTCTTTTAAACTGCCCGTGCTGCCTTCCCAGCTGCYCCTGCTCCTTCTTCCGGGTTGGCGTTTAAGGCGCAGGCACCTTTTGGGCATTACAAGCCAACGTGATAGGAATACAGAACAGAATTGGCACAGAATCAACCCAAGATACAAACTTACTTGGTATAGCTTTATTATCATTACTTTAGATGCGTTAGTGAGTTATGATGAAACAGGATAACTTGCTGTTTTTTCTTTCAAAGAAACCGGGAAATTATATATTTCTTGGCAGTTCTGTGAAAATTATTGGTTCATGGGAGTTTAATATGAATTGCTGAATGCCTTGATCTTTATGGAAGGGATGAGGACATAAATTGCAATTAAATGGTAAACTTTGATCTTGATTCTTTGCCGCTGATTTTCAAGACCTGTACCATAGTACTTGCAGCATAGCAAATGTGGACTTGAAGTTATTTTTGATCATCTGCAAGACACTATCAGCTCCTCTAGCATCATATATGAAATAGAAAAGAATCAAAGTTGCTCCAAGACATTGGAGCATTTTCTCTGTAGCCATACAGCCACAGTTCTTGCAGTACAAAGTATACTATCCCCTCCTAATCCAGCACTTGGCCATCTACCATGGTGACATTCCCATATGGGCCAAAATACGCCTATATAATACATACAGCTTTACTCCCATGGAAAGTGATTTAAACTAAGTGATTAAATCTGAGGGTCTACATGATTTTTCTTCATGAAATATTGCATCTTGTCATCCTCACTGATATTTGGGGGCTATTAGGACATCCAAGGAGAAGGTTACTCTTTGCTAGTACAAGTCTTGTTCTGATTGTGCTGTTATTGCAAATAGCTTTCATTGCAGAGGCCCTGGACACATATTTGGAAAAAAAATATACCCCTTAGTGGCAGAATACTTTTTGGGCAGAGAGGTACTGGTGGTTGCAATGGATCCATATCTGTGCACATTATCAAAGCATATCTGGCTACTAGCATGTTCTTGGACACAAGTCTGCATTCAAGAACTGCATGCATGGTGTGGTTTTTTCCCCAGTGACAGGTAACCTCTTTGCAATTTCACCTTCACGTTTCTTGCCAGTTGACTGGTATCACTAACATGGTTGGACTGAGTGAGGATGAGTGCTGGTCAACTAAAATTACTCATCTAAGTCAGCTGAGAGGTTTGCAGCCACCAGGTTTGTGCTGGTTCATAGCTCTCACTGAGTTCCCAGTTGTCACAAGAACCTGTGTATACCAGAGAAATGGCCTGTGTGCTTTGCAGGGAAAATATTTGGGCTTGCATTTAGGTAGAGCTGCTCTCTAATTTCCAGTGCTGCTTTTGGCCTTTAGGGCTTCACTTTCCCCTTCTATATCACAACAGTGTACCAGGCAGTAGTTCTCTTTGATTCCACTGTTTTTGCTGTTCTTTAAAGGGATATGAAGCATTCTACCCGCTGTTTTTTTCCCATAATCATTAACAGGGATCTTAACAAAGTCTTTGCCTTTTGTGCTCCACCTAGAAACCTGAACTCAGCTGCTTGAGTGACATACTCTATCTCCTTGCATGTCCTGAATTTTGCAGACTGAGAACTCTTATTTCTGGTTTTGTTTCATGTGTCTGTGCTAATAGTCTGATGTGGGCAGGAAATCAGGTTTGCGTAGTTTTTTTGCAACAGACATATAAATTGTAGTATTTCGACCTCATAGGCTGGAGGCACTGCAAGGCTGCCAGCAATGTCTCTTCATAGATGTTGTCTCATTCCTATAGACAATAACCACTTGTCTTCTCTATTTTTATTAGAAGACAGGTTATATCTTACTCTGATGTCTTCTTCCCCTACCAGATGCAATTACAAATTTTCACAAAGGCAAACTCCTGGAACACAATCCTTTCCCAGCTTAGGTATGTCTTTGTGCTACTCTCGATAGTTCAAACACATATCAGGTCTTCCTGTTTCAAGAGCAAGGCTTTCATCATAGTTATAATCCCCTGAACCTACACTGAAGTTGATACAAGGTAGGAATGGCCATAGTTATCACTCTATCTTATTGCATATTTCAAAGTCAACTGAAAATCTTAGAATAAATTCTGCCAGTTTACAACTAATAATGTGAACTAAATTAGTATTTCATATATGGGCGTGTAAATACATTGCCTTTAACTCTTTAGTCAATTCAGGTATTTCAGTGATACTAAGCTTCATTTTGGTTTTAGTTTACATTTAGAAGATCTATTTTCATGACCTATTGAGAAGAGAGCTGAGCTTGTGGTAATGATCTCTTGCAGCTTCTGTGCTGTTGCATCAGTGTCTGTACAGCAGCATCACTACCATGACAGTGGCCAGCATGCCCAGTGTACATGATGCTGTTTGAGAATGATCCTGCGGCAATCGAGTCCCGCCAGCCATCACTCAGTGTGTGTTTTGAGCCTACCCACCTGCTAGATCTCAGGACACGGTGAGGGCGACTCTTTCCTGAGCTCGCAATGCTTGTCACAATCAGTGATGGGAACAAAGAAGTGCCTCTTTTTCTGTAGCAATTAAATAATTCTGTTCCCTTATATAGTGAGCTTGCTTGAATCTATGCAAGGATGAACCTTGTTTGTCTTCTGAGCAGTGACTATGCTCCTTTCCTACTTTCTGAGCTCCTGCTTTATACAAAAGCTTCCCCTGATCACTGGTCTCCTATCAATTAATTATTCTCTTCTTCCCCTCACCGTTTTTTCTTTCCTGAGTGTTCTGAGAGGTAAGTGTTCTGTAGATAGATTTTTCTGAGCTATTTCCTGATATAGCTTCCTTGCCTTTCAAACTCCTTTCASCAGCTTTGCTGCAAGGAAGCTGCAGCACATTGTCTGCTCTGCGTAGGCTTCTCATTCTCCTGGTGTGTCTGTTCTGTGTAGACTACTCATCCCTCTGGTGTATCTGCTATGAACTGCTCATCCCAGGAATGCTGTGAGCAGGGTCAGAAGTCTTGCTCTAATTGACAGGAGCATCTTTCATTCTGTGCCACCTGAGGCTTCAGTCTTGGTACTTTTTCTCTGGAGATTCCTCTAACGATTTTCTCTGTCCTGGTGCTGTTATGGTCATGCTACCAAGGGTGTGTAATGTGTCCTGAGTTGTAGCTGCTGTTTTGTGTGGCACCAGACTAGGGTAGCCTTGCAAGTTGAATGACACACACTTTCTGTCTGACATTTTACTTAATATGTGTGTTAGTTCTATCTCCAGACCAGATAGCTTGAATATCTGTGATATTCACATGAAGAAAGCCTTGGTGTACCCTGATTGTGTCTGAGCTACTTCATCCAATTCCTTCTTCAGCATTATCTTAGATCACATGGAGGATGAGGTGAATGAATGTCTTTATGCTGAAATAAAGTGAGGCTCTCCTGCTCCATGCTGTGAAAGTCCCATGTTTAGTACAGGACAAGTAGGTACTCTGGGGTCTCGTGCTAACTTGTCAGGGACCAACTCCCTGTATTGTAAGTCCCTCCCAATTCTGATCTTCACAAGCCACGTGGGACTTAAAATTTACCTTTTTCTTCTGATTTGGAGTCATAGAAATTAATTCTTAAACTCTAAGGCTCATGTCTTATTGAGCTGTAGTACTTTCTATGTATCTCTGATATGAGTATTCTTGTTACAATGATTATATGTGACCGAATTGGCAGAACAATCACCTCCCTTCTCATACCACCCAAAAGACTTCCATCTGCATTTTTCTCCCCTCTGGTACACTCTGCTTGCTGAAGAGTATCAACTGGTTTCCTCCTAGACTTAACTTTTAAGCTGTTCTAGGTCTTATTGAAGAGTCAAATGCAAATACTGTCACACAGGAAGTGGTGGGGCATGGAAAGGAAGGGCGCTTGCAATGACATCTTGCCACCAGCTTAGTTTAGCTGCTGTGCCTGGATGTGCCCACTTAGTGATCTGACCAAAGTCAGTAAATGGAGCATCATCTTCTATGTGCATCTGCATAAAAAAGAAACTGCTGCTGGTGTATGTGGTCTTCTTATTTTCTGTAGTGCTTCCAGTTTCTAATCTTTTGTAYCTATAGGAACAGAGTTAGATCTGGCACAGTGCTCAGGCAGAGAAGAGAGAAAGTGAAGGCAATGTACAGCCACAGTACTATGTAGGGCCTTTTTTTAAATTTTCCACAGTTTTGGGAATATTAACAGTCTTCATAGTTACTTCCAGTAGTTTCAACCCAGTATCTGATAAGCACAAGTCATGCCTGCATTGCATCTCAGTTGCTCAGATCAAAAAGCAGTTTAAATCAGACTTGATCCCTCATTTGGTGTGCGCCCTTGCACTGCAATAAAGTAAAACCTGCATCTTTAACCCCTGCTGGACCAAGTGCCTGCATAATCCCAGACTTTCCGTAATCCTAGCCGTTCTGATGTTGCGCATCTTAAGGGGGGAGGCTGTGCTGACTTGTCTGCCTCTGCCAGTCACAGGCCCTTCATGGGAGTCCAACAGGGAGCCAAGGTGGGCACATGGTATCTGCCTGCTAACAGTATAATCTGGTGGCTCCTCTGTGCTTTGTGTACCTCCTGCATAGGAGGATGAGTTGTCCTTCAAATGAGGCTGAGAAAGGTATTGCTGCTAATCTCCCTTCAGTTGTGAATCAATTCCCAGAATTAGTGTTATGGTTGGTGAAGAGAAAAATAAAAACATCTTTCTTTTTTTTTTTTTTTTCTTTTTTTTTTTTAATCAAAATCAGCATTAGAAATAATTTTGTCTTACCAGAAGTGGGGGAGGCACATGGTGTTCCACTAGTGAGAAAACTTCCCAAACCTCACCAGAAGACACACCTGGTACCTTACTTTAAAGAGCTGATGCTGGAATAGGACTTTTTCATCTATGCTGCCTGTATGTTTAGCTCTATATCAAAAATTTCCAAATAGTATTCTGCAGTGCTGGGTAATTTAATACACAGGAAATCTCCCATGCAAGGTCATTTACTGAGTTATAAAACTTACAATGTTTCAGAATTCTCTAAGTGTGTAAGAATATAGTACTTAATTAAACTTGCGTTTAAGAAATTTCATTTAAGAAAATATAGAGCTTAGCAGTTAGTTCTTATTCACAGGGTATTCAATTTGAATTGAATAATGTTATTATTTACTGTTTATCAACCCTTTTATTTAAATTGCTGAGAAGGGATAGCTATTTGTCTGTTTCTTTATGCTTTCCAGCAGCAATGTAAAGATTGCATGCAAGCTAGAATTAAGCATTTTAACAAAACCAAAACATTCTGTGACTAGTGGAAATTTGTGGGTAATGCGATCGTAATAATCCACCAATAAGCTTGGTCAAAAGTTATGTGATATCTTGCCACAAATGTAGTGGTAACTGTTGGCTAACTCTGGCTAGGGACTGTTCCAAGGAATGCTGTCAGGAATTGCTCTCTGGTGCATCCAAAATTTTCTTGAACTGGTAGTACACTGAATTAGTCATGCCAGAAACTAAGATCTCTGCATCAAATGAAAAACTGACAATAGTAGGTATGAGGGGAATTTGGACTGGAGATTAAGTACAGCACTTGTATTTTAGGTGTAGTACAAAAGCACTTAGAGTAAAATAACCCTTTCCTACCCATCTACCTTATAGCTCTTTCCTTAATGTAAGGCATTTATTTAAAAACAGCACTGTACTGCTTGCTGCCGCTTTTGCAATGATACAATGCATATAGAACTGAAATGAAAAATGCTGATATCTTAATCATAAAACACAAGTTTTTAATGTGTGCTATATCTTTATGTGAAAAGGTCCACCTCTAACACCGTTCCTCCCTTTTTTTTTAAGACCTTTTTTGCCCCAGTGCTGCTTCTGGTTATGACTGCTAAACTCGCTAGGATGTCTCCTGTTCTTCAGAAACTTAGGGTTATTTCCTTGTGGCAGTTAGGTCTTCCTTGTCCCCGTAGAACTCAGTGGTTGAACTTCCTGGAGCTAGGAAGACTTGGGTTTAATGTTGACCATCGATCACAGCTCAGGGTAACTGAGTGAAAAGTGGTGGTCTGTAAAGTATAGGTCAGGGGTGATGACGCACAAGTGCTGTTTTATCTTTGACCTCTGTAAACCCTGTGGGAACACTCGGTCTCGCTCATCTCTGTCTCCTGGGCTCAGCTCTGACAAGCTGCAGAGAGGGAGGGGAAAATAAACTAAACCCAGCACACTCGCCCCCTCGGAAATGCTATCCCATCGGAAACTGAACGGATGGTGGTTCCTATGCTTGGTTTGTCACTACAGAACACCTTCGAAGCTCTCTCTTGGGCAGGCTGTGCCCAGGAGCCACAGACAGCTGTGAACCGGTGTCGGCAGGCGAAGCACGGCACAGAAAGCCCTTCTGCAGGGCAGATGCTCCCCAAGACCTCGGTCGGTGGCAGCAGCCGCTGCAGCTTTTAACTTCCCAAGGAGGAAAGCCAAGCCCCCACGCGCTGCTGCCGGCACACCGCCCAGCCGCCCATCGCCACCCATCAGCCCCTGAGCCCTGCTGGGGGCCCGCTCCGCTGAGTGTCGGCAGAAGGGGCCCAAGTAGGAGGCAGGCAGGCCTCCCGAGCTGGCTTTACAAGGGAATGCTGTGGCAAGAAAACAATGGAGAGCCACCCCCTCCCCGCCCTCCCACTGGCGCTCCCAGCACCACGAGAAACGCGCTACCGCTAGGTGGCGCCGCAGCGCCCCGCCCCGCGCGCGGCCGCGGGGCGAGGTGCCGGGAGGGGTGGCGCATGCGCAGTGGGCGCGCCTCGCCCAGGCCACGCGCCTCTGCCCCCTGGCCGCGCCGCCGCCACCGGGAGCGGGAGGAGAAGGAGGAAGGAGGGAGCGAAGAAGGGAGGGCAGAAGGGAGGGAAGAAGGGAGGGAAGAAAGGAGGGAGGCAAGTCCGGCGGCCCTCTCGGGTACCGCCAGCGGCGAGGGAAAGATGGCGACGCTGGGAGGCGAGTCGCAGCCCTTTCCCTCTGCTGCTTTGGCGGCGGCGGCCGGGGTGGGCGGCGGCGGCGGCAGCGGGGCGCTGGGTCTTCAGGCGCCGCTAAACCGCGGTCTGGAGCGGGCGCTGGAGGAGGCGGCGCACTCCGGGGGCCTCAACCTGAGCGGTAGGAAGCTGAAGGAGTTCCCGCGCAGCGCCGCTGGCCTCAGCCACGACCTTTCTGACACGGTGCGAGCAGGTGAGCCCAGGCGAGCGGTCGGGGGCGCTCAGGGAGGGGGCGGACGAGCAGCGGGGAACGTTGAATCGCCCGAAACCCCCTCCCCGCCCTCTCAGGCCACACTGGTGTCCCTCAACCTCCTTGTGAGGCGAACACCCACTCCCTACCTTTTCGTTAGCCTTTCCTCGGGCCCGTCCCCACACGGAAGCCGAGCCCACCCCCATCTCTCCGTGGACCCGTGCTTTCTTTATTCCCCCCGCCTTGGTGTATGAAGTGGGTGTTTGCTTCCATATGGCTGGATCTGTGCACGCTCCCCTCCATTCCTCCGCTCTGCGTTTGGTGAGGTAGAGCTGCCTCTCCCGTGGCACACTGGGGGAATGTGTGGGGAATTCTTGCTCGCACCTGTCCTCTTCTCTCTCTGGGGAATATGCGTCTCTGTGCCACTTTTCCCTGACTGCTGAGGTTTGCGGTGGCAGCCAGCCCACCTTTCATTCAGCTGCGGGAGGAATGCACACACAGTGCCGGGGTGGATACTTGCTGCTTCTGTCTTTCTGCTCGTGGGTGAACGCACATGACACAGAGGGATGCAAGTCCGTCTGTAAACACAGTGAGATATTCATGTGCCCCTGAACATGTCTCCTGTTTGCACTCCATAGGTTCATAGGAAGACGTTTGCTGTGCACCAGGCCCGGGGGAGCATGCTACCTCTCACAAATGCCACTTGTTCAGCACTGGGGTTGACATCCTTCCTAGTTTTCTTACAGTCATGTAGCCACAAGTGCCGGCTCCATGCAGTGCTGTCTTCCAGGGCAATTGTGGAGAGAAATCTCTGTCTTCTCACGCACTGTATGTATTCTACAGTGGGGGAASCATCATTACATAGATCTGCAAGAGGGGATAGGCCTGACAGCCCTGCAGGCAGGAGTGTGGGGAGAGATGTGTTCAGTCTGTGTTAACTTTCTTCCAACATGAAAAAAGCACACTTACTTCTCACCTGAGGGGGTATACCCACCTCAAAGGGTCATATCAATGTTCGCGCCCCTGTTTATCCCAGATGTTGGAACGTAATCTCTTCTTTACATCGTGTCACTAGGTAGAGCAGTGCAAACGTGCATTAGAAGAATATATTAGCGTATTGCTAAGGTCTTCAGTGTATGGTCTCCACATGCCCTTGTGTCCCCATTTGCTTGCTGGAGATAGTTGTGTTGTGACAGCAGAGCAGGAGACATGTAGTCACTTGTTCTCATCCCACAAAACAGCAGGTGCTATATCTGCATGCAAACATGTGATAACATGAATCTAAATTCTCAGCTACTCCTGTACATGAGAGTATTTATGCCTTTATGTGGAGACACATGTGCTGACTACTTATTGTATCTATCCCAGAGCTAATGCCTCAGATGTGTGGTAGGAGTTATGTGTTATTGTTGTTTAGCTTTGTCACTTGATGGCTGTTGCTGAGTGGATTTCACATTGGATTGTGTGAGCACCTATATCATCAGTAAAAGAGAAGTATGAAGGAAACTTGATGAATGAAACTACCATGAATTGCTAGCATGAATTATCATACTAACCATTAGTTGACTCAGTAGCAGATATGAAAGTGATAGACATGGCACAGGAATTACATGTGGTTAGAAGAATGACTTTCAYCTTGTCATCCCAAGCAAAGTGTTTTTTATCTCATTTCTTTTTTTCAAGTTGAAGTCTAGCAGACATGCCATGATACAGGATAAATAGTTTGCAGATCCAGAAATTTAGCTTGTTTAGTTTGACCTAATATTGAACCAAATCATTGAAAAACCAAATAATATATTGAGATTATATACTGGGAAGAAAATTGTTTGATTGGTAGTGATTGCATGTTAGTATTTGTGCGTTTTGTAAGTATGTGCTATACAAGAGCTGTGTGTAGTATGTGTAGGTAGCACCTGCTTGTTACATGCTTGCTGTTCTGCTGATTTTTCCAGGAAAAATGTAGTTTTTATCTTTAAGTAGTATTGTGCTTTTGTCAGAGTTTACATGGAAAGCATTCAATATGAAGTTGAATGTAGAATTGTGTGTTCATTCTTTTTGTTTGATATAAGGAGTGGTGTAGATCAACTCATGTCTTAATCTTGCAACAGCAACAGCCCTTATATTATTGTCCCTTTTTGGAAGAACACTGTGTAGTTGCTTAATGGTTTTGTTTGTAACAGCTTGTTGTAGCTTTTTGACGGGAACTGCCTTGTGAGTTGTGCTGATGTATTTCCAAAAAATCCATGTTTCTTTTCACTTGTTACATTACATAACTAAAATATATAAACAGAAGAGATGCTTGGCTTAAGCCCAGATTTCTGAAGCTCTTGGGGCAAACTCTTGATAGGAATTTTCTCTCCTGCTTCCTCTCTATAAATGTGAATGGTAGAAACCTTTCTTGTACTACTTGGAATATGTCCTTGAAATGAGTGACTTAAAGTTTAGTATTTGATGTGCTGACATGTCTCTGAAGCCTTGAAACTTTGGGGTTTGGGGTAGGGATAGACTTTCCCTGGTTTGGGGCTAGGGAGCAGGTAGGGGAGGAGGGGATTGCTAGTCTCGTTGAAAAATGAAGATACTCCTTGATGTGGAGAAGAGTAGTGAGCGGGGTTGAGTTTAGAGGCCTGAGGAGCAGGGATTTCTAGAAAACTGAAACGATGTCAGTATTTTGACAGTGTTTATTAGTATTAGAGACTGAAAATACTTTTTGATTCAGAAAGCGATGGTCTACAACTACTCTCAAATAAAATATTATCAAACTTGTTTTCTAGAAAGAATATGAATGCTTTTTGTGGATCTAGGAAGAAGGAAGTGTTCAACTTTAAGTTCTCTGACCATGTATTTTTTTTCCCGTAGTTAGAAGTCAGATTTTTTTTTATAGCAATTGCTGCACTTATGAAATGGACATGGCTTGTTTGCCTTTAGCAGCTGGAATAGGATAGTTTGTTTTTTCTAGTTCTTAATGCAGTTACATTCTGTGATAACTGCAGAGGCTGAACTGTACTTGTCACTTTCTATTCGTGGGGCTTCTTATTATGCTTTTTTTTCTGTGACTTATCTTTACATTAAATACATCTTGTTTATGGAAATGTGATAGAAGATTTCTTCCTCAGTCTTTGAGAGCTCTGCTCAAGGGCTGAGTGACTTGGTCAAATGGAACTTTCAGTCAGTCTGCACACAGATGGGAGTGTTTCAGTACTGTTAGAAAAAAATAAAACCTCTGTGTTAAGTGTCTTGAGTTTAGTCAGACATTTTAAACCACATCAGTGTGGATGCAATGTAAAAACCATTTCAAAAATAATAAATACTATTCTTACCACTTTTATTACAGGCTGGGTTATGCAGAAGGCAGTGGCACAGTAATCACATAGTTCTTAGGTAATAGCATGCAATTATATTCCTCCAAACCACTGGGAATGCTGGAAGCATACTTTATAAAAGAGGAAGAAAAGGCCCTAAAGAGCTAACAATGGCTGCCTACAGTAATACTTCAACCTTTTTCTGTAGGCTTTGATTGTATTTCTGAAGACAGATCCTCTGAAGCTTTTCTGGTGAATACCTGCTTCATCTGTTTCTATTGGATGAGTTAGGCACATGAGGAGGGATTACTTGCTGCTGCTGCTGCTGGTGGCATGGCAAAGAAAATAAATTCTGTGTATTGCATGCTAGGTTATTAGGAAATAGTTACAAATTGAAGTATTTGATTGCTAATTTGGTCAGTATGAAATTTTGGAAGGAATTTGTAGCTCCTACCTGCTATTTTTGAAAGTCCTTCTAAGTGGACTGTGCTTGCCAGACAATGCTGTGTTGAAGACATCTTTGCCTGACAGCATCTTTGAAATAAACTTTTCAGCTGTTATAATTGTGTAACTAGGGATTTGTTTTGAAGATGTCTGAAAATTCCCGGTGTCACTGTGGGCATTGATGCTGATTCAGATGACATACGTTCTTTTCATTCCTCTTTGCCAATAACAACAGCAGTAATATTTGTTTCCCCCCATGTTTTTTCCCATTAAATATGATGTGGATGCTCAGAGCAACCTTACCTAGTCAAAGATGTTGCTGCTTCTTGCAGACGGGGTTGAACTAGATGATGTTTAAAGGTTCCATCCAGCCTAGACCATTCTATGATTTTGATTTAATTTTTTTTCACTTATTTTCTCCACCTGCTTTATTAATGTAATTCTTCCTTCACTTCTGAGAATACTTRTAATTACAACAGTAGATGTCAATTGATTCCACCTACTCTTAAGTGCAGGTGGTACTGGGAAGGATGTCACACAGACTCGGTAGTTTGTGCTACTGCACACTTTCGTATATCAAATATAATATCACCAAATGGACTCTTTTTTAGAACTTCATTGTTATTTGGCCATTTCAAGATATTTGATATGCCTCTCTCAGTTTAAGAATTCTCTCTGATAATTACTTTGAATAATTCATCATTTTAATTAGTGTTTTGATTGAATTGTGAGGTTTTTTGGATGAGGCTGAGAGCCTTTCATTTTGACCATTTAATCTAAACTCATTTCAATAAATAATGTCTTTGTAAGGCTAAAAAAAATAGAATTCTGTTTCTTTTTCATGTTCAAAAGTCAGTCCCTTCCTACAGCCTTCCTGTGTTTATTTGAAGATTTCTAATCTTACTTACTGTTTTTTTTACACAGATAATATCTTAAGTATATTAACACAGGGAGAGAGAATAAATATGTTTGCTTATTATGACAAATGAATTGAATATCACCCTGCAGCCAAAACTTAGGAGATACAATTATTGAGTCTAAAAAATGGAGAAAAATCGATTTTGTATTCATTATTATGTATCCAGCTATATATAACATTATTATGTATGTAACAATTTCTGACTCCACCTGATTGTGTGGTCTGTCTGGACATCTCTGTGCCAACATATTCTAGTGTCTGGTTTTTACTCGTAATCAGTGCTTTGGGAAATCTCTCTAGAAGAGATTTTGTAGAAGCAGTGATGGGCATAGTAACTTTCAATGGCAGAATACCATTTAAAATCCCTTGGCCCTTTTTCTCTTCCTGAAGCCTGACTATGGCCTTGCTTGTGGATCTTGTAAACATCAAGGCTATTGGTTTCTGTTGAAAAGAGTCTTATTAGCTCTCTTGCTGTAGAGTCTAGTTGTGCTTTTGAAAGTTACCTGCCTTGTCTGGAGATTTATGCCTCCATAGCTGAAATGCAGACATTGACTTTGCAGTTGCTGTTAGACTCTCCTCAGCACAAAATAAAGTGAGTTAGCTCAGAGTGTCTTTGTTATATGGAACAAATTATGAGTACACTATTGCCTGGTTACTGTTTCAGAGTGTGGCATGAGCATATTAATAGCTTTCTACCACTGACTGTGTGTGTGTGTGTGTCTTTCCCTTGTATTTGTTTGTTTTTTCTTTTTGACTTGCTTGCTTTGTAGAGAGGCTTCCAAACCAGTGCAAAGGCTGAGAGGTAGGAGAGGTGACAGCCTAAAAATCATAGGATGGGAGGAAGGTCTACTCAAATTCAGCAGGAGTAGGCTCTGCTGTGGATTGAACCTTTACCCCCAAAGAAGACTTCCCATTTAGGGTGGCAGTTTTTTAAACTGCTTTGCTTAGAGTTGTCATGTTTGGACATGTTGTACATGTAAATGAATAAAAGCTGAATGCTTTAGTAGAAATATTGTCACTTTGTGCATCCTTGGCCAGTTTGCATGGAAAAGACTGACTCAAAGCTCCAGAAGTTATCATAGTCAAGGTACTCCAGGTTCCCTTTGAAATGCTTCCAGACGAACAGTTTTGKWGATYYACTCACCTGTGRSYMYAGGCCTTGTGGGAGGTAGAAGCAAATATTGCTATATTGTTTGAGAGCCTCCTTTTAGTCCTTCCCTTTTTTGTCTTCAGCAAAAAAGACATCGTGGTCTAGGCATCTGTTAAACAGGAGAAACTGTATGAATCTTAACAGAGTTAATATAAATAGAGTTTGAAAACACTGAATACTTTTTTGAGGGGAAGAGGCTGGGGCACCATCAGCTACGACAAAATGTAATGAGTATTTGCCCAGTAGAGCTATGTCTTGGAAGAAAAAGGGGGCAAATACCAATGCAATACATGTTTGAACAAGAAAACTGATAAAAAGGACATACTATTAAAGGCAGAAGTGTTACAGAGAATGAAAACTTATGGACTATTGAACGATAATATATGAAGTCAGAGAAGGGAAATGAGTGGAATGGCTTGGGATAATTCTCTGAAACCTGTAAAACTGAGGGAAAATGCCAGTTATGTTAATAATGATGATTAGAATTTTGTGAATAAAGAATTAGAAAAACATGGACAAAATTATTTGGCTTTAAGATACATAGCATTTACAGATGTATGGTACAAGTAATAGTTTCAAATTAGTTCTTTAAACTATTAACGGTTGAATTTAAGCTTGGGAAGCTTAGCGTCCATTTGCCCACAGAAGGAAAACCCAGTGATATTTTTGTTGCTTGCAAAGATTGCAAGATTAACCAAGATGGAGAGACTGATGTTTTGTGCATCAGAATGACCATTCTAGGAAGGATGAGTAACTTCTCAAGCCKTAGGCTGACTGTTAACTATTCTGCCTGCTGTGTTCTTGCTGACTGTAAGTAAGCATTTACTAGGTTTGTGGACATTCCCAAGCTGGTTAGATTGCTACTTTACAGTTAAAATCAATATGATTCAAATAATTGAAGGGGCACTTCTCAAAACAGAGAGACCTTTAACTTGTTCTGTTGAGACCAGAATTATGGAAAGTGTACATTTATTGTTCTCCAGTGTGTAAAACTGAAAGAGCCAGAAATGTTATTCCTGTGTTCAGCAAGTGAATCACTATCAAAACTGGAAATGCGTGTTATGTCTCCTGACTTCTGACTGTTCTCTGCTGGCGATGTTATGCAAGGTGTTATACACACATCAGAGCAATTCTTTGGAAGGGTACTGAGGAGTTTAAACTTCTGGAGGAATAATTACTTTCTGCTAAATTTGTGTGTAGATGTGTCTTTGTGGCAGGAGTTCATGTATGAAATTCTAATGCTTTCTCCCCAGCGTCATTCCCTAAGGATGTCTTACTGACCAGCTTTTTATTCTTTTTTTCCTTGTATGGTGCAGAACACCCTAATGCCTGTAAACCTCCTAACTACTTAAAAATAGAAGTAACAATAATAGTCTTTTGTCCTCCTGTCCTAGTCTGTAGGAGAAATATTCTTAAAGGAAAAAAAAAGTGAAAACTTGTGAGCTGATGATCTTGAGAGAGCCAAGTGGGGGTTAGTTTTGCGCTTAATTTGCAGCTGGAGGTTTGCACTTGCTTTGAAGCTCCATGTAGTGTTTCATATTCAGTTGAGCTTGTGTGAATTTAGTTAAAAGCTAACTGATAATTTCATTATGATTATGTGAGGTAGCTCTTCTAGGAATGGTTAGAGGAATTAGTGGAAGTAGCTGGAGGTTTTAAATATCAGAATAGAGTTCTCCATCTTTATGACAAGCAGAATGAGGACAAAAGAACTGAACACCATGTTAACAGTGACTTGTGCTGCTCTATATATAAGGTTTTTGTGTCGATTTTCTGTAGCTGGGTGATTCTGTTCCTTGGTGCGAAGTGCGGTAATTGTAGTATTTTTATTTCCTTTCAGGACAGTGAAAGATGAGATTAGTAACAAGTTTAATTTCTAGGGTTTGGATTTAGCTATGTAAACTAGATCTTTTCTACTACTGTAGCCTGATAAATACTTCTGGTAGGAGGTGACATTGCTGGAGCAGCTGACATTAATATGTGTGTGGAGAATTTAAGGCAAATAATTTTTTAATTAAAGAAATAAGTACATCTTGGAAGTGTATTTAAACATAGCATGTGACCATTTCTTTATATTGTAAAGAATCATAGAATACTCGTATAATACTAGTTTATATTCTGAAATAGTATGTTTCTAAATASCAAAGTAACTGCAAATGACACTTTCAATTTATTGTGTGTGTACAGATGTTAGGTTTTTTAGCTTCTATAGTCTGCATCTTTGGTTGTGCTATTGGCAGTGACACACCTCCTTTGTAGCTTTACATTACACAGGCAAAAAGTAAAAATGAAAAATAAATAAGATGGGGAAAAAGATGTCCACACTTATTTGGGAAAGCATGAATAAGAAGCTGAATCTGTTGTTCGGTGAACAGAAAAAAAAAGGTTCATAAAATGTGCGTGCAAAGATAAATCACTGAAACTTGTGGAGAGGTTTTGTGAAATGGGGTAGGAAAAGAAAATTGAATCAGAGGTCAAGCCAAGGAAAGAACTGGAGCAGAATACATCCTTGAATAACCTTGACAGAGGTAAGGCAAGATAGCAAAAATGCAAGTGCAACATTTTATGTATAGTAAGAACATTATATCAGATTTAAAGATAATGAAATTGTTATCATGGTAAGTGAAAATTTTATTATTAAAATGACTTTTTTACTGTTTGAAATTTTAACTTGAAATTTAAAAATGTAATAGTAGGAGAAAGAGAGGTAATTGAACTATGGACAGGTTGTACCATTGCTGCTGTTATATTACTGTATTTTGAGAATAGTGAGGCTTAGCTGGATTCATTAAATTCAGTCTTTTTAAGGCAGGGCAAGTGTACTAACAGCAAAGCTGTCTGTCTATTCAGTGGGAAAGGAGGAAGAACATAGTGTCATTCACATGTTATATAATTAAAAACTGCAGACAGTTACACAGATTTCTGGAATGGGGTGTCTGGTCAAAGCTGAAAGGAGCTTTCTCAGCAGTTGGGGCACGATAAGGATTCCCTGGTTACTAAATACAGCTGTGATTGATTAAGGGGAACAACTTAACCCGAGGTTTCCCATGCTCATTTTATGTTGTGTTGCTAGGGCTGCTTGTTTGCTTGTTTTGTTGTTCCTTTTTGAGTTCATCCCAGTTCAAGAAAATTGCCCTTTTGCCTTCCACTTGGTACAGCGTTGTTTCCCTGCTTGGTAAGTTTTGCCTGTGATCCCCATTCCAAGGTTTGAATTGCAGTCTGGCTGAATGCCTACTCCTTGCTTGTGTTGCACTTAGCAGCCACTCAGATTGCCTTGTTTTGCCTTGGTTTTTTTCCTTGCTCACACATGTCCTGTCACTTGCAAGGTTTACTAGACATGGTATTTTATTTCCCCTTGCTTACTAGTGTGTTTGAAAGAAGATGTATGACCAAGAATATCCTTGTGTCATCCATCTGAAATGTTTCCATACTTTGTCTTATTTTGAGACCCATCAGTACCAGTTCCTTCTAGTTTCTATACAGCTTCAACATGATAGTCAAATATGCAGAAATTAAGACCAATTTACTGAATTGTAGCTGTGTTATAATGGATGTTTCCATTTACTCTCTGAACTTTGAAATTTGATGGAAAACTATTATTTATTTATTTGGCAGTGTGTGGTTTTATATGTTATTTTTCTGAGGTTTTATTTGGGAGGAACAGAAGAAGCTGCAGAGTTTTAAATTGTTTTTCATTAAAAAAATTGGCAAGTTTCTTCTCCATCTTTAGAACTTCTCTTTTTTTTCCATGTGCTGTCTCAAATTCACCATAAAAAATGAAAATAATCTGGCAGGCTCTCCACAAAAAAATCTTTCATGCAAGTGGTGTGGATGTTGTGATTTAAAAGAAAATATGAACTAATTTAAAATGACCAGTGACTTCAGTTTGCTTACATTTTTGTAAGGGAATTCAGAGATAAGACAGAAATTATCATGATGTAGACCATGAGACATTTTTCTATCATGGTATTGTAGCTATTACTGCTATGCTGAAGTGTGCTGTGTGCCACTTTGACATTCAGCCAACCAATCAGGGACTTCTAAGAATAGAGAAAGTAGTCTTGTGCATTCCTTGTAATTTGAAAGCCTTTTATGTAATTATACTGATTGTTAATGTAATGACTTCAAGAGCTTAAGTCTTTAAGCCATTAATATAATGACTTAAAAATTTCTACTTGTGGTTGTTCCTAGTATAGATCTTGTTCTGTTTCCATTAAAAATTAGTGTGCAAACTTTATTCCCTGAGTTATTTCATTGCTGCATAATGATGCAGGTTATCCCTGATTGTATAGATTGGAAAAACTGAGAAGCAGGAATTTTGAATAGCTTAATTCAGATTGCGGCACAGATCAAAGGCAAAACTGTGGAAGGAATCCAACTTTGGTTCTCTGGTGTTTTCTTGGGCGTGTTTTTTGTATGTTTTTTAAAAAATGTCAGTGTTTGATATCTTGAAGAAGGGATGTTTAAATTAGTTTTGTTCTGGAATATGTTGGGATAGCAACAAAGACTTGAAGCTTCCATTAAGGTTTTAAGTCCTGGGAGTGGTTTTAAATGTAATTAACACAGTGCAGAAACTCACTTTATAGTAASATCTGGCACAGACACACAGATGCACCTCAGAAATAGTCTCTAAAAGAATATCACTATAGGTTTGCAATCAGTTAAGAATCAGTTATATGAAATAGTAGTCACTCTACACAATTAAAAAAAATCAGTATTTTGACAAGAAGTGCTGTACTCTTCCTGCCAGTTTTCATATCTTTGTACATTTGGTTTCCTAGAGAACTGAAAAGGTTATTTTGGCCTAGTGACCTGAGCTAAAAATGGCTTCTGGAATCTCATAGCTCTGTTTGGTGTTGAGCAGTTCTGTGTGGTAGTAACATAACTGCGGTAATTGGTAGTCTCACTGAAGCATTTTAGTTATGCACTTAAATGTTTAGCTGTGGGAGATGGGCTCTGTGATCCCTCCAGCATCCCGTTTATCAGAAAAATTTAAGCCATGTTTATCTATGAAGCAATGGTAGCCTGAAGAAAAAGAGGCTTTTTTACAAGTACTGGTTAAAGGGAAGTAAGAGACAGTTTAAAGTTTAGACTCTACAGGAAAAGGCTCTGAAATGAAGAAATAAATCATGGTATTGCTGTGGGAACAGTGAAACAAGCATTGCAATTGAGGCTGTACATGTAGGCAATAGGATGAGTCTGTGTTTCTATGCAGTGTTGTAGGGTTTACTTTTAGAAGGGGAAAAAAGCCCCTCCACCCTAACACTGCCCTCCCCCAAGAAACAAATGTATCAGTTACTAGATGTGAATGTGTGCTTATTATAAACTTAAGTTTCTGAATGACTTCTAAATAGTTGGGTTGGAGTTTCAAAACAGGAGTTTGAAACAGTCAGGAGAATAGTGAACAGGCTATTTAAATCTGAAAAATCTTACTTCAATAGAAGGAATTTGCAAATAAGGCTGGAGATGGCTTCCCTATACGTGCCTCACAATCTGTTAACTTTTCCTCCAATTTTTTGTATTGGACTAAATAAGAACAATGCAAGGTCTGCAACAAAGTAAAGTTTTCAGGAATAGAATTCATTAAAAAAAACACTTATTTTGTGAAGTCAACATGGACAAATTCTGCACGAGAATCAGAGYTGTTCTAGACATAGCTCATAAATATCCATAGAACCCTCATTTAAAATCATCCAAGAAATCAGTATCGKTTTTTTTTGTGTTCTAACTTTGCAGTATAAGGCTTTGTTAAAATAGTAATCTGTAAATATGGCCAAAATAAAATGAATTCTGATCAAATTTGTGATCATAGAAATTTGAAATTACCAGTCTAGTGAATGGCTCTTCAAAGACAGTTATCAGACTTGTTTATTGGTGCTAAGGCAATAAATCATGAAGAAATAAATCATGGTATTGGTAGGGGGTTACTGAAGCATGAGCATCTCAGAGAGCTATCTACCTCCAAAATTAGAGTTTATGAAATACAAATGCCCTTGTTCTAAACAATTTATGAAAAAGAGTAATTCCAGACCAGATTCCATAGAATAGCTGTGCTCAGTCTGCAGAAAGCTTGAATTTTGCTTACTGAACTAAGCAGAAACATTGCCAATTTTCCTAAGTACAGGTGTCCCTGTGAAACAAAATCTTTTGTTTTGTGTATGCTGGTTGCCTTTCTGTTTTGTGGCCTCCAGCTAAATAGTTTTATAGAATGATTGCTATTTTAAAAAAATTATTTTTGATAAAGTACTTACTGAAGGTAAATCACATTCTTGGTTAACACATCTTGAAGGAATTAGTCTGTGTCTAAAAATTTTTCTTCCTTGTCTTTAACAAAACCATCTTGTTTTTCAATGTTCTCATATAGAAAAAATGAAAATATTTGCAATTGAGAGGTATTCTTCTTGTAATTGTTTCAGCTTGGAAAAAAGCAGGTATTGCTTATCTCAGTCTTAGTGCATTTACATTATGTCATTGGGTGTGTGTTAAATATATTGAGTGTATTATATATAAAAAAATATTTCACCTGCTCCACTTTATGCATGAAATAGTGATGACCTGAAGATAATCTGATCAGTAAGTGTGAAAAGACACAACATAGGGGGAAATTTATTACTTTATTGATAATTCTTATGATTAAGTTATTAAATTAAGGTTATGTGAGCATAAGTACTTTTTATTTCCTGTGGAACAGTGTACATAAATCTTTGGGAAGCAGTCTTACAACAAAGGTAATGGTAGAGGGTAGTAAGGTGCCAGGTTTTTTTGCTTCATTAACAGAAGCTGCTTGCTTATAGAGGAATTTCTCTAATACTCCAAGAATATTCAGTCAGTCTTGTTGTTCTTTACTAGATGCATCTCACCTTGTCTTGTGCTGCTGTTTATATTCTCATGCTAGTGGATTATACTTCTTGAAGCATGTTGAAGCAATTGATTTGTCTTAATAAAAGAGACTTCTATGTAGATATAGTTTGTCCCTCTGCCTAATGCTGGCCATCAGTTTCCTGGCTGAGTCTGTGTATCTAGATTAGAAATTTATGGCTCATATGTACAATATTAATTTTAAAGTATGTCAGTGATAATAGTATGATTGATTATGTATTTCCTTTGGAAACAGATTGTACAGTTATTTTGTATTTTAGCTTCAACTTTTAGTCATTTATTGTTTTTTCTTCACTAGATCAGCTAATCCACTGTAGCAGATATTTACTCTTCTGTAGTTGTTTATACTTTTTTTTTACCTTTGTGTTTGATAAACAAAGATATTTGATCAATGAGGGATAATTCCAATTACTGTAATTTAGGATGTCACTCCAGTTGTCCATCTAGCTTCCTGCTGGAAGCTTCTGGCCATGTAAATAGGGCAACTAACCCAAATGTTGATCATGGTGGATTTAAGCTACTAGGACAGGCTTGAAATTGTGGTGTTGAGGAGCTGGCATGTGATTTCACCTGCTGTGCCTGTTCTTGGGGAGGAAACCACCACCAGAGGTGAGGGGATAGAGTTGAGGCTGCTGCTATCTTACATTGCTGTACTGAATGTTGTAATGGCTTGTAAGATAGTCCTAAACAGAGGAACCTTTGGCGTGAAATATGATATCAGATCCCAAAGCATGCAGTTTTATGACATCTTACAGGTTTTTGGGTGTTTTAACATTTGTATTGTCTTTTACTTTGTTATTAACAGCTAGGCATAGCAATTTGTGAGGTGCTTTCCAAATATGTTCAGTGGGGTAATCATGTGTTCAGCTATCATGGTCACTGTTAATGTCCCCAGCTTTCATTATTATCATTTGCACCTCTGACTTGGTGGGAGCCCATGATTGTCATTGTTCCAAGCTTATGCTATCAGTTCCTAAGAGTGTATTTCTATGACTGCATTCTTCCATGTTGTATTTTTAAGTTTCCATATGACAGAGACCAGTCTGATTCTTATTTATGCCTCAACATATGTTCCACGAGGTAAAAGATGGCTTCCGGGAGTAGTGTGCTTGCTGGGAGCTCTGTCCCTCAGGAGGCTTTGCGTGGCAGCCAGTCACAGGAGAGACAGCTTCCCCCACTGCTCTGCAAGCACCCTGCCCCCCTTGCTGGTGAGGTAGATGCCCGGATGCCCGGGAAAACAGCGCGCAGAAAAAATGCGCGGGGAATCATGCTATGGGAGGGCGAGGCATATAAAAGCAGC
>NW_026623755.1:366016-395600 GCF_030028575.1 Malurus melanocephalus | reverse complement strand
CACTCCTCCTGCCAACGTCGACGGGGTGCCCGGGGTACAGCGGTAACAATCTGTCTCCTATTCTGTCTCTCTCCATTTCTCCTTTTCCCTCTTTTCTATTCCCCCCTTGGTAGGAAGTGGTAGGAACACTTACCCTTCTTTATCAATAAACAGTTCTCAGATATAATATTGCYGYGTTTGYRCTTYATTTTTTGTCCAAAAAATCTATTAAAAGAATCCTCCCCGACTCCCTCTTTCCAAGCGGGACGAGACACCATATGACAGAGTTAAGTATGACCTTGATTGTGTCTGACCTACTGTGCTCCAGGTTCCAATGCATCTATAACTTGGCCTTGCTGTTACTTACAGCGCCATTAACATAAATCCCTTGCAGATTTTATCAGCGATGGCTTTGAGTTTTAGGGAGGGAAGTCCTGAAATTCCTGACTGATGCTGGGTGAAGAAATGAAACAAATTTCTTGTATGAGACACCTAACGACTTCCTTTCAGTTTCTCTGAGTAGTTGTTGGATTAACACTCTACAATTACATCAAAATGACAGGTGTTCAGGTGTGAACAAATAAAAAAGGCTCTTCTAGTAGATAGTAAATTCATATGAGAATATAGAACATAATTTGTTTCAATAGTGTACAAATCCTAGATTATGACTCTATCTTTTTAATGATATCAAAGTGGGTTTTTTTCCTTGCAATAATTTTTTTTGTGGCTCTTTTTGTGTTTTGTGCTATATTAACTAGGAACATAAAAATGAAGGTTATACATGATGTTGAGAAAGGATTTAAATCGAATACAGGTAAAATTGCTTTATAATTTGGATTGCTTGACAGTTCCATTTATAGAAACAGGATGTTTTGGTTTTATGATATGAATGTGGATTCTTGGGAACTCATTTTGATGAAGTGTTTGTCTGCTTCCACCCTTGGTGGAATGCAGATGACATCAGAATTTTTTATGTACTAGTGCTATAGATACATAAAGACCAGCTTTAGAAGTACCAGTGACTTAAAAGGAATTGCATTCTAAACAGTCGTACTGTTTAAGCAAATTGATGGTTCAGGTGATCAAATCTAGGGCAATAAAGACAGAGTAGTAGGTGGTTTGGATTTTTACCTAAACAATTTAAAATACTATAAATAATTGCAGCACAGGTTCCACTTCAGGTCATTTTGTGATCAGAAACATAACCCTTCAGCTGCTTTTCTTGTATGGCAAAGCTATGTTGTTGAGTTGTTTTGGATCTCTTATATGTGTTTTTCTCTCACTTGTGATAATTTTGGTTCCACTGGAATTTGAGTTGTTCCCTTGAAAACTTTTGGTTAAGATCTAATTGCAGTTTCACAAAAACAGCTTCAAGAGAATATTTATTTGTAAATAAAATAAATATTAGACAGAATATGCAGTTATTTTAATAAAAACTTTATTCTAACTTTGTATCAAATTTTATAGCATCACAGAATAACAATAGAGAGACCTAAAATGCTAATGAAGGGACCCCTGTAGGTCATCTAGTCCAATCACCAGTGCAAAGCTGAGTCAATTCTAAACTTGTTCAATCTGTTCTTGTCAGCCGAAGCATATTCCATTTAGCTGAGGCATCCTGACGTATCTTGAAGTCCCAGGTATTCCTTCTGTTATGAATTCCCAGCTTTTTTGTGTTGAAAGAATACCCAAGGTGATTAGATTTAATTTACAACCGTGCTTTGCAGCTACTCAGAATACACTGTTCAGACTCCTTTTGTTTGCTGACATATTTGCCCATAGACCTACTTGTACAGTTTTGCTCCAGTTGTGTATTGACATAAATGTTGATGTTTTTGCATTTACTACCAAATGCAGACTCTTATTGTTAATCTGTTAAGGAAATACTGGAGAGGACCTAGGTAAATGCATTTTGGAAGTGCTTTTACAATGCCTTAAAAGTTAATGTGATGTGGTCTTAGTGTTAAATCCCATTCAGTGTACATTGGGGTTTCTTCGTTAGAAATATGTTTGTGAAGAGCTTGTGGCACTCAAGACTGGAGTTCTCAGTAAAAATTATCACAGATGCAGACTTGCTTACATTAAGAATGTGTGTGGTGTTTTTTTCCTTAAGTTCTGATGCCAGCTGTGGAATGCCTGTGTTTAAAATTACTAAACAGTTTAAAGTTTATGGCAGTAAATTTTACTTATTTGTACTAGGTCAAACCCTGTAGGCAGCTGAGCTCCACACAACTGCTCACTCATTCCTCCACAGTGGAGTGGACAAATGAATCAGAAGGGTTAAAAGTGTGGGTTGAGACAATGGATTTAATAGGTAATGAAAATGCTGCACATGTAAGCAAAGAAAAATAAGTTGTGGATGGGTTTGTTTGTTTTGAAAACTTGGTATGCAAATGCACGTAGCATGAAGTGTAGGCATGAGTGAAGTTACTGTCAAAATTTCTTCTCACTGATGTGTGTGGGACTTCCCCTGTTCTAATGTTCTAAAACAAATGATACTTTGGACTAGGTTATAACAGAGTAAGGAAGGTTACCAGTCTTCTTCTATCAGCATAAACCTCAGCACAGGCTTATTCAGTGTATTTACTGGGCAAGGTCACCTGTCATACTGTTGTACTCAGCTTGCTCTCAGCATCTTGAGTTACTTCCGAAGGAGTTGTCTGTGTCACTGTGACTCTAATAGTATAGGTGTCTGTAAATAATGTATCTATAATGCAGTTACAGTTGTTGAAAGATGGTTATTCTTGCTCACTAGATAGTGTGTATGGTCTTGCATATTATGCCTTGGTTTTCATTCTTTCTGACTGTCTTGGGGAATCCACATCAGCAAGAATGTAAACAATAAAATATTAGGAGAATTTGTTCTTATTCCAGTATCTGAATGTTAGAAAATTATTTTTGATTTATGTTAGCTGCCAATGTATTTCCATTGTATGCAATGTGTATAGTATATAACTTCATTAAATATAGTTTTAAGATGTGAAAGGTCTCCTCCCATCCAGATGGAGAAACAGAATTTATGGTATGTGACAAATACCTGTTTTTCTTACATCTCTTCTCTTTAGTTTCTTTAGCAAACCACCAGAAACTGTAGCTGTTGAAAGGAAGACAATTAGAACCTGTTTTCTGTATTTAACCAGATGAAAACCTGCAGGAGAACTCACGTGTGGCAAAATGATACCAGATTACTTTCATGATTCAGCCGTTTTTTGGTGTAAAATGTCTTGGGTAATGAAATAGACGGAGGACTGTGCTATTCAGTATCACTGTTTTGTTGGATTTTGTTTCTTGGTTTCTTGATTTTGGTTTGTTTTTTTTTTTTTGTACAATGTTTTCTTGAAGAGCAGTAACGTTTAATCAAATGATGCCCTAAAATGTTATTTTCACAAAACTTCCTTCCATTAATTAAATTTTCTCTTTTGAAAGATGGTTACTAGCAGGTTTTCTTCCTCATAAAATATTAATTTAACAGTATTAATGATTTTTAAAATCGTAACAACCATCAAGGGGTTTAACCTTTCAGAATAGATTTTAGCTAATGAGAATTTTCTTTTTGTAACTGGAGAAGTTGATGAGGAATGGAGTAGACAGCAGCTGTGTTGGGAAGTGACAAATTTCTAGATAATGTTTAAATAATAGTAGCCCTCTGAATGCCTTCTATTTTGTTTGTTTGTTTCTTGTTTGGTTTTTTGTGCTTTCTGTTAGCCTTTATAGCTGAAGGTTAAGAGACAAGGAGTTGCTGTACTATATTAGGCCACCGGCAAAATAGTAGCAAATAGAGTTTTAGTTTTGCTGTTTTAGGTGCCATTGAATGATTTTGAACTTGAGTAATGTTAAATCTGTAACTCTCTCTTGTATTTTTCTCATAAATGCAGTAAGCTGTAAGTTTTAAAGAAAAAGGAAGTACAGTGAAGTACATATCCCACTATGCTGTGTTTATACAGTTCAATAGCATGTCAGTATTTTCTTTGAGGGATTGCTCTGGGTTCCTCAGTTCTGATTTAAAATGTTTGTCAGTTTACCTGGCAGTAAATTAACTGGAGGAAGCCAGTGTTTAAATATAATATGGTTTGATAGTTTCATCCGAAAAATCTTTAGGGACTTTCTGCTGTTTTTCCACTGTGGTCAAAGATAATTTTTTAGACGGCAGGTTTTTTTTTTTTGTTGTTGTTAAAGAAGCTTTGACTTTTGGTCTTGTAAACCTGAATGTAAACACTGAACTATCTTTACACCTTTGGCCATTTTCATGCAGTTTGCTAGTTTGGAGCAAAATTTGTAAGTTATGTAGCGTAGATCTATTGTTTTGCACAGTGTTTTAGTAGCTAATTTGGAGTGGCAGAATGAATAGAGCTGTAACTGTATATGAGAGTAAGATAGCAGTACTGAATCTTAGGATACCTGTTGGAAATTCATTTTCTCCTTTCTTTTGCTTTAACCTCATTTTATGGTGATGAAACCATTTTGTTCACAGATTTGAATCTTGGTGCAAATTCTGTATGGCCTTCCTTCTGACACCAAGGAAGAATGAGGGGAACAGAAGATTAAACTCACCTTCTCTTTTTGCAGAAAAGCAAAATCTGAAGTGTAACAGCTTGAAAAGGGCATCCTCTAAGGAGTTTGCTTTCCTTTTTAGTAGTGCAAGGTAGTGGATCTGTAATTCAAAATGTTTTTTCAGTAAAGCTTATGGATATGAATGTGTGATTAACTTCCTTATTTTCATCAGTTTTGTTTTCAGTGGCCTATGTTACTGCAAGGGAAACTTGAAAAAACAGTTTTAAATATCAGCTCATAACAGAAGGACAATTGCATTGCACACTTAAGTTTCTTAACGTTGATTAAATCTATGAATTTATTGCTGTATGGGAAAAATACTTTGCTGTTTTAGTGTACCTTATTTGTGTGGACAATGATCTGTAATTTCCTACCTAGCATCTTGCTTCAAGTGTATAAGATAAATATGAAAATCGAATATGAACTAATTCAATTGAACAAGGTAGACACAAATAGTCTTATGTAGGAAACCATGGTCCCAAAATCTCTCTGACAAATCATTTACAATATTACATACTTCTAGCACATGGCAAGAGTCATTGTGTAACCATATTTACCTAAATATTATTTTTAATTTCAGAAGAAATAAATGGGCATTTTTGTGCTTGTTTTGTTGTAGTGAAACCTTATTTTGCAATGGCTAAGTTGAGTCAATTTCCTTGTTTTGGTGAGGTTATCTGACCATTGTAGATACTTCATACCTGCTTGTAAGACTTTTAGGAAAATTTAATTTATGCCACTGATAGTTTCTATCCTTCTTTGATTTCTATGAGGGTGAATATATGCTTAATCAATTACAGGCCTCTAAGCCTTGGTWGGGAGGGTAAGATACCAGCCTAAGTATCTTTTTAGCCAGATAAAGCCACAGTTAAGCCAGGAGAATGTACTTCCGGAAAGGCTGTTTCCTAGGGTARCTATTCACATAAAGACACATTTGTTTAGAGTTTCATAAGTATGAAACTCTAAGTATGCAGGCAAAATATTTCAGCTCATACTGGCTGTTGAAATTACTGCTAACCAGAGTTTTGTATAGTGCAGTTTGTCAAAGAAGGATGTATTTGAATGAGGAACTACCTCAGCCTTTGTGCATTGTGTTCTCTGATTTGCAGGTGTGTGCAAGCACATGTCCATAGACATGTGAGACATGTTGTAAACATATGTACACACTTCAGACATATGGGTTGAAAATGCGGATTTTCATTTTCTTCTAGCTAGGAAAAAAAGAGGCACATTTTTATGTCCATAATTTAAAAATTAGAGGTAATTAGTGTAATCATTGGAGCCTTTCAGGATCAGTTTTAAGTTTTGTGTTTTATGCAAAATTTATTCAAAGAAATTACATATATATATATATTTCATTCTGATTTTGGCTACTCAGAATACATGCTGTATGCAGTTTTTACAGTGATTTCTTCATGTCTAAACACTTATGTGTTTAGGTAATAATGGAGCATTGGCTCTTTTGTTATGTAACTATATATATCGTATGGTAGTCTTATGTAAAGGATGCAGCTGATGACTGGTTTAAAATCCCTATTCTATTTTTACAGGTAAAGTAAGTAGTAGGAGAGTGTGAGCATGTCATAATTCTAGCCTACTTTTTTTTATTTTGTATTCCTGTGCAGTTGTGTTTTTAAGTATGTCTGTAAGTATGTACAGTTCATCAAGAAAAAAAAATTACCCTTTACTCATGATTTTATTATTTCTGTGGATCTGCCCATATAATTTTTAATAATTTTTTCCAAGATTGCTTAGGGTCTGAGGAGAGTAATACAATGCTGATACAGGTGTGGTGCTAACTATGGTGGCAGTAAGTGCTTAAAGTCTCTTTAGACAGTCCTGATGCTTTGGAGCTGCAGAAATGGGGATCACTGTAATAGCCAGGATACCCCTGTGGCTTTGCCAAATCAAGATATATATAATGTATGTAGACAACATGATTTGAAAAAATAGTTTAAGGTAGGCTTTCTGTGTAACTGTTTCGGATCTATTGGAATTGGCGGAAGAGATCTTGTACTGGTTTTTTGCTTCAAACAGTTTCTCTGGAAGAGTGGTTTCCAAATGGAAAAATATTGATTACATAAAAGCTTGAAAGTGATCTCCCATTAAAACTATTTGCAGATACTTGGCATGAAACCTGAGGATATTCTGAAGAATGTCCTCTTTCCCTTACGACTACTGAAAATACAAGCAATAGCCAGAAACAAAACAAAATCCTCTGTGTTAAGCAGTTTTCTAAAGAAGAGCTAAACAACCTAGTCCAGAGATTYTGGAAAGAAAATGTTTTTGATGTAACAACTTCATCTCTCTTGGTAACTTTTTTGCTCTTTATTTGAATATTCTCTGCTCTCAGAGAAGATTCTTAAATATCTGGTTTATATCTGTGTTAAAAGTATTGTATTTTTTTACAATATACTTAGAAATATTCCAGATTATTTTTTTTGTTTGAAAACTAGAAATAAATTTAAATCCTCTCCTGCCTTGTATTTTTTAATGGTGCCTTATTAGGGTTCCTCTGTGCCTTTGTAGTTGAGGTGATTAATTTGCAAGACTTTGAACAAATGAAAGGTAGGAAATAAGGTAGCTTCTTGTTTGTGGGTATCTTGCAGTATTTTCTGGAATGAATGTGAATGTAGATGGGACTGCTGGGGAAAGAGGGGAAAGCAAATAAAGACATACAATAAAAAATGGTAAGAAAACCTGTTAATAACTTAGCAAWTTAGTAGCCTGTGGTTGGCCATAATTAAAAAGACTAGCTACAGTATAGACAGTTTCTGGATGATGTTGATAGCAAATGGTAACATAAACCCATTTTTTGACATGCAGTTACTGCATGACATCTAAATTCTCAGTAGAACTGAACCTTTTTTATTACTGAATGTAGTTGCTATGCAAGAGCACACTGGAAAAGCAGAGAAGAGAGAAAGTGGCTGTTTAGATAAATGCCTAGCCTTTGATTATTTATAAAGCACTGCAAATCACTTTTTAGTTCTGAAAGAAATAGTGCTTTATTTAAAAATGGTGTGAAAAATCTCTGTTGGAACCAATCTTAAAATCATAGAACTGATAAGGTAAAAAGATGTATAATGTCATATGTCATTGCACATGGCAAAGCTATCTTCTATACTGGCAATAGCTTATGGGCTACAGTCTTACTGTTGTTAGTGCACTGGCACCAGTACTAGCCAGGACTCTGAACTTTGCCGATGTAGGCATATTTTCTTAATATGAATCTTAACATTAACATTTAGTAAACATTGGGCAATGGAACTCTTCAGTCTTCAGTGAAAACTAAAATAAACTGAAAGTGTCTGGGATTCCTCAGGCAAAAGCTGGCTACCTCCCCAGGTTTTTAGAACTGTGTATGGTAAAGATGGACAGTTTCTCTTTCTGTCACTCCTTCCATGCTGCTTTCACCAGTACTACTGTGCAGTTTTTTCTTCCTCTGAATGCTTTTGCAGCCTCTGTGCCTGATAATTTTCCCTTAGGAAAATAAAGTGTCATCTTAGAACATACATCTAGGGTAAGATAGACAAATCTGGCTTTCCTCTGTTAGTCTGGCTTTGCTGGCTTGTGTTTCTTATTAGGTATGGATAATACAACTCCCACAGCACTTGAAGCAAGTGATGTGTGTTGTCTTTGAAAAGCTAACTTCAAAGAAGTCGCTGTGTATCCAATCCCTTGTAAAATAGACATAGCATTTTTTACATACTAGAAGTATAATGAGAGCAGGTGTAAATAAAGAGAGATATACCAATACCTCAGGACTCATTAAAATGTATCAGCAAGATATAAGAAGTGCTGTAATGAGTAGAAGAGGTGGGTAAAAGTTTGGAATTAGGAGTGGGAGAAAGGTTGTATTATAGTAGGAAAGGGTAGCCTTGCCCTTCACCTCTGGCTGTTGTAAGAGTTTGGTATAATTTCCAGCTACATTAAACTGTCATTAAGGTTTTCTTCTGCCCTCTTATTTTTCAATGACTACAATATGTCTCGGTTTTGAGACAATGTTTTCAGAGAAAAAACATTACAGGGAAACGTTTCCTCAGAAATGAAAATAAATTTGATAATTTTTTCCCCACCAACAAGAAATAGATGCTGGGCAAAAAAAAAGTGAAGAGAAAAAAGGTAGTTTATTAACAAAAACACAGTGCCCACAGGACACAGATAAAGAGTAACCGTTAGATCACAAGGACACAGATAAAAAGTAACCGTCAGATATTAAAAAAAAAAAAAAACTCGCCACGCGGCGTAGACAAGATGGTGACTCCGCCCCCGGGAAAAGAAACAAAAGAAAAAACCCACGTGGCTGTTCTTGTAACAGTGGCAAAAAGAAAACCCAAGAAACAAAACAGTACCACAGTCCCCTCTTCCCCGTGGACGGATCAGAGGGCTCGGCGTGCCTCCGCTGCCASCCCGGTCCGCCCCCCGGAATCCCGGACGAGATGGAGCCGTGMGGCCCCTCCCTCGGCGGGACCGCCCCAGGAGYAGAACCGCAGGAGACGCAGAGGGGATGTCCGAGGAAAAGCCGCCGAAGCAAACAAACTGAGCTAGCCAAAACTGCGACACTGTAACTCTGCTGCACGCAGCAAGCGAGGACTCCCACAGCGAGAAGCAGAGCCAGAGCTGAGCTCGAGAAGCCCGGATTGCGTGGCAGCACTGGCTGTTAAACTGTCCGCTGTGGCTTCCCAGCAGCCCCTGCTCCTTCTTCCGGGTTACATTTAAAGATACAAACATCTTTTTGGGCGTATATGCCAACGGAAAAGGAATACAGAACAAAATTGGCACAAAAATCAACSCAAGACAACAATATACTGAAAATATGTGTTTAATCATGCTTATTTATTAAATCATATTTAAATGCCTTTAAATAAAAATAGAGCTTTTTAATACAATAAAAATGCTAAAATTTTGGTGAAATAACAACTAAGTTATCATAAAAGCTTGTTGCTTTTTGAGATATGTATGATAGTTTCTGATTACTGGCTATTCAGCTAGGCAGGTAATGACCAGAGGCATAGAGATAAGGTGGAAAACTGCACCATTTAAGCTGTTTCTACAACCAGAAAAGGTGACCAGTGAAGCCATTATCTCTGTTGCAAAACCTGCTGAGGTGATTCACTGGAAGAAACTCTTTGGAATGCCAGGCAAATTGGGGAGGGGTAGCTGTTTGAGTAATGGTGCATAAGATGTATTGGAGTGGTACTGGGGACTGAGTAAAAGAATCTTGAGATTGTACAGGTCTGTTACGGGATATTTAAGGCAAGGTTCAGAAGTTGAAATGCATCAAAGTAAAGTGGGGGTGAAGGAGTATGGGAAAATAAGGAAGGGATAAAATGGGACAGTTGCATTTTAAAGCAGGCTAGTTTATTTGCCTGATGAAGCCCTGTTGCCCTATTACCATGGCTTAACGTATGAAACTTTTAAATCCCATCCCCCTGCCTTGTTAATGTCTTTATGGGTTGTGTGCATGATCATGTACCAGACCTCAGGCTGGATAGCCAGCGGGGACAAAAGCTACTAGACAATAGTGAGGGGATTTTTATCTCTTAGTACTGATCTTTAGGAGCAGGATGGATTTGTCTGTGGTGTCTGTGTTTTGTGTAGGCATTCGGTTCAGTACTGCTCCCTTCTGTTCATTTTTATATTTGTGGTGAGGTGTGTTACCTACAGTGTGTCTCTCTGTCCTTTGGAATTATTTGCTCTGACTTTCTACTTGGAAAGCTGATAGGGAGCAATAGCTCTCACTGAGCAGGCTGGGAGAGGAGAGATTGTGTGAGTCCCCAGTATATCTTTCTTTACCTGCCCCTAACAAATAAGCTTTTAAATTCAATTGTTAGTTTTCTGCGAGGGATCCTTTGCAGGGTTTGATGCAGCTCTCAAGGCAAGTTTTCTTTCTCAGGATTGCACCCAACAGTGCAGAACAAAATTTTCCATATTGGAGGTCTGGTATGCAAAAAATGGTTAACACCCTGAACTCTGCTGGAATTCAATCATCCTTTGGGTGTTTATCACCTTTGGAAGTTAGGGTACTTTCACTTTTGGATTTTAATGCCTGCGGAGTCTTAATAACTTTCTTCCCATAACAGCGAATAAACACTGTTACTGATTTATGTATACAGTGCATTTTTTTAGCACAGCAGCTAAGTATTCTGGTTTATTTTTTTTAGTTGTTCTCTGTTAATGCTGTAACAGTATTTAATAGAAACAAGTAGAAAGTAATAGTGAGGGGGAGAGATTGAAGGATTTTTATACAAAAGCGTATGAGAAACTTTGCTACACTGTTTTAACACAAACGCTGGTAAAAGTGTAAACAGGAGCAGTTAAGTGTGTTTTAGGATTACTCCTGTTCCAACCCTTATTTTCCAATGTTTCCTGAATTGCTGTTAATATAAAACTTGGTTTCCAATGTAAACCTCAGGAAATAAATTTTTTGTTGGGTATGCCTGTCTTCCTTGCAATCCGAGTTCAGTTGTCCCTTTTACTGCAAGGAAGCCGAGTGATTAACTCAGCCATCCAAAGGACTAACCTGATTTATGAAGTACCACTTATGTCAGGAGAAAGAAAACCTGCAAGATGTAGTTGGAGGTGAGTTTTCTTAATGGTTTTCATGGTTTTATAGTTAGATTTTCCAGAGGCAGCTCTTAAGTATCAGTTTGAAGAGGAGCAAGCAGCAATCATATAGCTTCCTTTTGTTTATTTTGTTGCAAACATAGGTGAAAATAGGGGACACWGTGTGGGGGAAGCTAGCCTCCATGCTACAGGATGTGATTAGGAGTAGTGTAGTGGGAACTTCAGAAAGCTTTGCTGCTTATAATGCTCTGGTTTTATTTTAATAAAAACTACCTGGTAGATTTGTGGTCAATTGTGTTTATAAACATAGTGGCTGAAGCAGAGAGCTTCTTTAATGTGATTTTAATCTCAGAAGCCTGAATAGTTTGTTTTGTGCCATCTTTATGCCAACCAGTGTTCTTACAAAGCTGGTTCTGAATTCTTAGAATACTTAGTCATCTGCTCCTTCTCTAGCTTGAAATGTAAGTCTGCCCTGCTCCATTTTACTGTKTACTTTCCCTTAGTTCACTGAGTGTTCTTATGCAGTAGTGATGAGAGTTTAACTCATTTGTCATCTTCATATTGGCTTGGTCAATACTGTGACAGTATCATGTGCATGGCATCAGGTTGCTCCCTCTGGTTTTAGATGCTGTGTAATAAATGGAATGTTACAACTTTGCGAAGTACTATTGCGCAATACATGACTTTTACCTAGCACTCGTTAAGATATAAATAGTTATTTGTCATGGATTTGACAGAGTAACCGTGATCTAGAAACATTGTGGAAGTATCTGACTGCCAAGGTATGTAATGCATCCTTCTAATTTAAGGCAACCCCTTCTAGCAGGGATGGCATATTTACAATAATTTGCCACTTGCAGTTTAAAGCAAAGAAATTGAAGTTATCAGTGTTCCTACAGTTCTTTATGGGGTGTAACTTCATTGTTTGGGTACATTTTACCAACAAGAAACATGATAATTTACCTAGGTTTGTATTGCATACTGTCCTGATTCCTGGGTGAAAAGGATATTCTCCCCCGTGCTAGTAATGACTTTGAATGACTCTGTGTATTACTGCAGGTAAGATAAAATTTAAAAAAAATAAAAAAATTGGAGGATTGTGTCACCTATCACTTCTGCAGTTGTTAAAATATTTCTGTTGTTTGACAGCTGTTTGGAATTGTTAGACAGTGGTTGAACTTCTCAACCTCTTGCTTTATAAAAAATGTGAAAATTTACTAATATAAAATACAGAATTTTTAGGACTTAGACTAATGTATAAGCCATAGGCTTAATAACAAAGCAGTAGATGCAGTGATTGTTGTAGGCACCCAAAACATAATCCTTATGTTAGGAAATGGCTGATGGAGGACAAGCTGTGGTATTGCCCTGGAAGTGACTACTATCCAGCCAGCTGGCTGAAAAAAAGATGGCCAAAAAAGACAATGAGAAAATAAAAAAATAGGTAAAGCAGTCTCTCTTGCCATATTTAAAAAAAAAAAACAAAAACTTTTTAGAAAAGTGAACTTGACTTTTGACCAGGTTGTGGTACTGACAATCACAGAAATTCGAGCTGTTCCTTTTCATTTCCTAAAGGATGCACTCACCAGAGCATGCTTTTACCTGAGATTGCAATTTAGCCTTCCTGTGGCTGATGCAGTCACACTGTGCGTCATGAACTCTGCTTCATGAGCATGAAGCTCATGAGTTTCAGCCTTGCCTTAGGTTTTTCCCCTATGGATTTTCTCATCTTCTAGCAGGTATGTAAGGTTTGATCTCATTTCTGACTAGTATAGGTCACCCTTTCTATTCAGAACAGTGGTATTTGACACTTAGGTGTTATAATAGGTCATCCTTTTTCAGATATTAGGTAACCTTGATTTTCAGTTCCCTGTTGGAATTGCAGCCAGCAAAATTGAAAATGTAGGTATATCAGAAGCATGAGGTGGTGTTTCAAAGGAGGACCCTGTTTTTATTTGTTATGTGGTGCCACTTTTTCAGCCAAGAAGGACTGAAGTTTTTCAAAACTAAGTTTTTTCCAGTAATGCTCTCTCCTATTATGTGCTATCAGTTTTTATTTACTTTTTTTTGGAAGTCCACAGTGTTGCAATACTAACATTGCCTTAAGGACCTGTTCAGATCTTCTGAAGTTTTTTAACAAATGTAGAACAGATAAAGAAGTCCCTAATGTCTGAAGTGTGATATTCTGTCAGATGGAAGGAGTTGGAAAGTGAGCTTGGGGTGCAAAATTTATGTATCCTTTGAGCTAAGTATGTTGCTTATATTATGAAGTTACTAAATAGCCTAATGCAACCAAATCTGTATGTAATGAATATTAACTAGTGCAGAGAGGCTACCCCATTGGTGTAACCAACCAAGTGTGATTGATGGTCTTACTTATCAAATCTGTCTTACTGACTTGATAGTATGTTTGCAGAGATAGTTGCAAAATGCCAAGAATTAGGCAATTTGTTTCCCATTGGCGTTTCCTGTAGGTATGTTGAGTATATTGCGTTTTCTTGTGTACATTATACATTCAATCTCTTCAGCATGTTTTCTTTATTGAATATTTAGTGAAGACAGTCACTAATTGAACAAACAACAATTTTGACCGCTTAGAAATAAATTGTGTGGGTGTGTTGTAGCTTGCTCAGTTGTACTCTGAAAACGCTTAAAATTATGGTGAATGGGTGACATTCATAATTTTCCTGTCACAGCTGTCATTTGTGTAACATTTCTCATGTTTTCAGAATAGTCATGTTGTTACCATGTTATCTTTTTTACTTAGCAGAATAGAAGTCTGTTGGTTCAGATGGAATTTCAGAATTGTAATTTACTGGCACAAAAATCTAAGCTTTATTTGTTTTAATTTGCAAAAATATAGTTGGTTTTACCTTTGTATGCCCTGGAATTTTACAAGCATGATTGAATTTGATCAAAAGCCACCTTTTCATTAGAAATAAAATAAAAAAAAAACCTCATCCACAGACCATAAGGCCACTCATTTTTTGGTATGTAAACAGTATACTTCAGTTGCATACCACAGATTCTTTGACTTGTCTCTTTAATGGGGCAATAAAACAGGGAATTTTTAAAGAATTGCAAAAAATTTTTAGATAGCTCTTGATCATCTCAGATTTTTAAGAAATTAAAGAACTTTGTTCATAACAGTAAAAGAAGTCTCTGTTTTGCCATGTATAATGATTGTTAAGAATTCCCTTACAGTAAGTATTTGTTTTTGTATCTGCTTTGTATTTTTTTTTTTTTTGCCCATATGGAAAAGTCCTGTTATTGTCTGCAACTGGCAGGAGCATTTTTCTCTAACTTTCAGGGCTGAAAGTGCAAGTCACTAATGAATTTGATTCTGGTTTATTTTTTAGCATCCTTCTATTTCTAACATAGTTTTAAAAATGCTGGTGAWTTTTTTTGGTACTATATTTACTTTTTAAAAATTGTTTATTCAGTTTTGTTTATACTTCTCGTAATTGAAGTTGTTTTACTGTGGTACAAGAATTCCCCAACTTAATTACATTCCTCAGGAAATTAGAGTATTACACTTGGAATAATTCCAAATACAAAATAACTAAATCATGGCTTTCATCAACTTACTTTACCTCACACAAATCCTAGAATTTCAGAGCCTTAAGTATTTTGTATTTTTTTTGTACAACTATATTTGACCATGAAGGAATGGGTTTTGTTTGGCTGTGTTTTTTTAAATAACATTGGCATTGAGATTGTTTGGTTAAAATTCATAAAGTTTGCTGGGAGCCAGTTACAGTAGTTGGAAAGAGCTGAAGGAAGAAGATTTGTAGGTGTGCAATTCATACCCCAACTGTACATCATAAAATGCTGCAAATATGTTTTAATGGATTATACACATAGATTTTATGTGCTTATGGATTTGCAAAGTGATTATATATTACATATCATTAAATACTGCACTTGTTGTGCAGGATAAATGACTTTTTGTGGACTTTCTTCAACTAATTTTTTGCGCCAGTCAGTATTTCAAAGTGCAGATGTACAAACTGCTAATAGCTTACAGTAGCTGCTCACTTTCTTTTTGTTTCTTTAGTTTTACCAGTCTGATGTAAAACTTGGAAATACCTTCTTATGATTGATTTTGTCCCACTGCCCTTCAGTCTTCATGGTAGAAATTCAGGTGTAGCCTTTTCTGGAAGGAGTTTGAAACAGCTTAGTTTGTAGGATTGTAATGTTAGAAGTGCAAAAAGGGAATTCAGAAGAAAGTTGGGCCATCTGTCAAGACTAAGCATTTAAAGTTTTTGCATCAGAGAAATTATTAGACAGATTTTTGTTAAAAGTTGTGTATTTCAAAGAAACTGCCTGATGGAATGTTAGGTGGAGTTGAGCACTGTGCTGATGCCAAAGATACAAAGCCAGTGGTAAATTTGGGCTTATTTATTCTGCTGCTGCTTTAGTTTTGTAAGATGGACCGCATGAAAATATTGATGACTTCTTTACCTACATGATCACCTACTACCTGCTATCTCTTTTTTTTAGATAAGCATTTGTTCCTGTGAATCATGGGTTTTTTTGGTTTGTGGTTTTTTTTKGGGGGGTGTTTTTGTTTTTGTTTATTGTAGTTTTAAACTCACTCTGTTCCTGACAGGCACTTCTGATGTAGATGACACTGAGAAACAAAGCCTTGTGTGATCTGGGAGGTGTGGGTTGTGCAACAGTCTGCCTTACATTGCCTAGTTTCCATTTGTGAAGATGATAACTGGGTAAAGATGCTGTTGAATATCGTATGTCCTTCTTCTACAAGCAGAAACTTTTTCATGTTTAATTCTCTTCTGGTATTATGTGTATAATGAAGGAKTTCTTCAGGGGAGAGACATTTTGATTCAGGAGGCCTCAAGCCCTCTAGCCAGACAGAGCCTTTGCTGTCACAGTTAAAAGAGAAAAATAGTAGTGGGAGTGGCATGGGCACAAATTTTTTTTTAACCATGGTAACAGTGCGTGGGCAGTGCTGGTAAAACAGTGAAGACAAGTATTTCTGTTTTGCTGAGGTAAACTTGCTGAGGCAAGACCTGTATTTCTTGCAAGACTGACCTTGTGTTTAGGTCCGTAGAGGTAAGAAATTTGCTGCCTTACKCGGCAGTGTTGAACAAACTTGAAAACTTGAGGCTGTAAAAACAGCTTGGAATGAAGTTGTTAATGCAAGTGGTTTGAACTGTGCCTGTTTGTTTGTTATGAATGTTTGTTACGTGCCTGTTATGTTGTTATATGAGCTGTTATTCTGCAGTGTGAAGTTTCATGGTTGCTGTCTAGTCACTTTAAACATATTTTTCCTTTTCWTTTTGAACTTTTTTTTAACTAACATGAGCATGTATGAGATTTCTGATTATGCTGGATGTATTGTCATGCTGTGAAAACAGGTCAGCATAAAATTTTAAAAGACTCAACTGATGGAGAGGTCCACTTTGAATTTCATCAGAGGTGAAGGAATTTGTAGAGTTCAGAAAGGTACCAAATATCTCTTTTGGGTTGTATTCCTTGGTCTAAGTCTTGTTGACTTAACAAAATATATCATGGTTATTTAGATGGATACAGCTGAATAATGAATCCTCTCTGAGGAAATGTTTGGGTTTTTCCTTTTTCCTTCAAAAAAACATTTTTAGTCTGTATTACCTATGCTCAGCTGCTAAGAAACAATAGAAATTAATGTAAAGATTGATATATTCAAAGACTCATATTTCTGATCGTTGCAGTGCAAAAATGCTCAGATCATGTAGTTTAAACCTCAAAAAGCAGATTAGTGATTTATTAATAGAATGTAAACAGAATTCAGGAAACTGTACAGTTGGGATTGATATCTGAAATAGATAGACCAGAGTGTCAGACAATTAGAAAAATTAATAAACATACACAAATATCTAAACACTTTTTCATAACTTATCATGAAAAGTTCTAATCCCCTTCTTCCCTCACACAATTATTGGCACACAGGCTCCATGAGCAATGTGGGTTAGAAGCAACACTTGTTCTTCTAGGAATGTGAGTTCACTTAATTGCACACACCTCTTCCTGGCAATATGGACGTTCCAGCTTTATACCAGGCCACACAATCTGCTAAACTGCAGGCTGSCATGTTGCCCATCCCAAGTCACACAGCCCAGCTGAGCTATACTCCCCTTCTTCTTGCACTCCAATCTGCCACTGTGCTGATTGAAGTGTGGCTGCCCATGTCACTCATGGGGAGGCTGCTCCCCAAGGCATCGAGGAGAGTGTGATGCATTGAAGAGGATGTGGGGCCATTTCTCCATCTCTTGGTCAGGCTTTGGTGGTTTTCTCTTGCCACTATGAGCTTCTTCCTCTCCTCCATGCTAAACAAAGAAAAACCATTTGTCCTTTTTTTCAAGATGATCCTTTGTTTTAAGCTCTCATCCCGTGGTTATTTTATATCCAAAATTTTCAATAATGTAAAATCTGGGGCATGGTTCAGGCTCTGTTAAATGGTTTAGTCTACTTTGCTCTTCTAGAAATGCTTTTACAGCAAGCTGATTTGAGAACATCTTAATCAAGTGCACTGCTTTTGTGTCCTTGTTTCAATGTTGTAGTTTGGTAATGAATTACTGAAGCAATCTAATAAGGTTTCTCCTGTGCCTTAATATGCAGAGTGTTTCAACATGCCGAGTTTAAATAGAAATTGCTCTGATTTGAAAGCCTTTTGGACTGTTATTTATATGTTAATTGCTTATATGTGGAGGTGGACTTTTTCAAAGCACCAGTCTTCTTAGTGATTTTAGACTTTTAAATCACTGAAAGTAGAATTTGGTCTCCTATTAAATGTTTTGACGTTTATTAAAATCAGTCTTTATATGGGACATACGTTCTTTCTGCTTCTCTTAGACAACATCCTGGTTTTTTTTCAGTAAAATGACAATTAACATCTAGTTTGCACTTTTTTTCCGGGTTGACCAAGTTCCATTTCAGGTAGACTTAGTTTTACTCTGTTAGGCATTTTTTTCTGTCAGTCTGCATTGAAGTAATTCTGTATAAAAAAATAGTATCATAGGTATAAAATAGGCAGCATTTTACAGAAAAATGGCTTTTACAACAATTGAATTTAAATTACTTCAGATCTTGTCAGTAGGTGACCTTGCTGAAAGCTGTTCCTGATTTTAATACTTGAAATTTTTACTAACCCTCTTTTCTTGTAAAGCTTTGAAAAAAAATGCATCACCTTTCATAGGTGCATTGTGAGGTTTGTATTTTCATCACCTGCTGCTGAAAAAAGTTGTTGCAGGGGACTGATTGATTTTGCTCAAAATTACTAAACAAGTAGTGTTCTGTCAAACCAATTTATTCTGTTTAGGTCATGTTTTCCTTAGACAGAAGAGCATCTTGTGACTCAATTTTCATATTGTTGAACTCAAAGGAGGAAACAAATGGGAATAGTTACACTTGAACTCTCCCATGTTTGCAGAATGGTGTATATGTTATTGATGTGTTTGCTATGAAATACTGTAATTTGACTGAGAGTCAAATATTTGGCACAATAAAATCAATGTACCTTTGCTTCTTCATAGGAACTCAATTTCCAATGTTAAAGCTCTCTATTAAGCTCACCAGTGTGCTTCTAAGTGCCCCCTTAAGTGTTAAATGCAGGTTCGGGTTCATCACCTTCTTAGGTGTAATTGCTGGATTAATTGAATAAAGCATGCTTTGCTTTATCTCATGTAACTTATGGAGATTTCTGTAGAAGGCATCTCAACTGCTCAACCAGAGATTCAAGCAATGTAAGTGCTCTTTTTGTCTCAACTTCACTCCTATTCTGAAATCTCAGAAAGCTGGGAATTTGAGCATGTAAATTCATGAGTCTTGTGAGGAGTGGCTGAGGGAGCTGAGGTTGTTCAGCCTGGAGAAAAGGAGGCTCAGGGTAGACCTATGGTTCTCTACAACCACCTGAAAGGAGGGTTCAGCCAGGTGGGGGTCAGTCTCTTCTCCCAGGAAACAAGCAACAGGACAAGAGGACATAGTCCTAAGTTGCATCAGGGGAGGTTCAGGTTGGACATCAGAATTTCTTCACATGAAGAGTGATTAGATATTGGAATGGATGCTCAGGGAGGTTGATGGACACCATTCCTGCTGCTGTGTAAAGAAAGACTGGATGTGTTCCTTAGTGCCATGGTCTAGTTAACGAGGTGGTGTTTGATCACAGCTTGGATTTCATGATCTCAGAGTTCTTTTCCAACCTAATTGATGCAGTGATTGATTTATTGTCAGATGTGAGATCCTTTCGTAAAGGTGTCTTATTTAGCACTTTTTATTGCCTGCCCTTTATCTGTTGGTAAAAATAATTCAAACAGGGATCTGCCAGCTTTGTGAAGGAAGACAGGTGGATCCCACTTGCTTTTTTTTATGGTTCTAATTGTCTGCTCATGAATCCAATATTGTATAATTTAGTGACATTCTGAATGAAATGCTGTATGATGAGGATGATTTATTGTTGGAAAGCATAGTTCATGTGGAGTTTAGGTCTGCTGAGAGCTTTGCCTCTAAACTTCTGCACATTACACATCTGTGTTTAGTTGTCTACGTCTAGATTTAGTAACTTTTTTGAAAAGAGATGCTTTTGTTCTTTGTGTAACACATGCTCATTTTTTGTATAATGTGATCAGTTCTTCCATAGAGGTTGTAGGGTATTTTATACTGAAGTGCCCCTAAAACAATACTTATTATTATCTTATTAAATTAGTATATTGCTGAGATCTTAAAATTATTATCTTATTAAACGAGTATATTGCTGGGATATTTAGCTCTTTTCCAGTCTGTTTTTGGGAGAGTGCATATGTATTCCATTCAAACTCACAAGCCATCATTATAGTGAGAGAGGGGCTGCAACCATGTTCCCTTAAAAGTCTTATTCCTATTTCTTTTAATTTGTCTGTTATCTTAAAATATCAAGCTGTCGTGCATACAGAACGGAGGGTTGAAAGAATTGAACTATACTGAGGTGTATTAAATGTCTACTTTAACCTTAAAGTAATTGACATTGAAATAAGAAGTGATGTATAGCAGGTTTGCCATACAGGTGGCCTGGTGAAATGATGGAAATATTATTTGAGCAATGAAATGGAAAGTAATAGCTTTGCTGTCCATTGTTGTGAGGCAAAGGGACTATGGTAAGTCAGTGAACTTGAGTCATTAATCATAATGTACTACAATTTTAAGTTTTAACAAAGCCATTTCTCTCAAATTTTGCAGGCTTTCATTTCATCTGAACTTTTTATATGCTGATGAAAAAGAAAAGCTTGCTGTAGTAGGTATTGCTTGGTCTAGTAGCCCATCTCAACGGCCCACTGTGTGTGCCTGGAGAAGGGAACTGACTAGCTAGGCACGTGTTCTTACCCCCCAGAATATACGGCCTATTTTCAAAAGTTTGCAGCTGAGGGACTTCATAAGGCAGAACTTTTGCCTTTAAGTCCTTGGTGGCTATTTCAGAAACGTTTTGTTGTTCCTTTTTGAATCCCAGTAGACTCTTGTAAGGAGTTCCATGCCTTGTTTTGTTTTTTTTTTTTTCCTTCTATTACAGAAACAGAGAGATAGTTGACTTACCATTCAACAATCAGTAGACTGTATTGGTTCCATTCCTGACTTTCATATCTCTTCCACCAGGTTATCTCTATCCCAAACAGTCTTAAACAACTCAGTCTTTCTTTTCATGTAAATTGTTCTGACACATTCATTGTTTTTTTTTTTTCTCTTCTTTGGCTTTTTTAGTTCTGGCCATATTCTTGTGGTACAGTGTCTGCTAGAACCATATACAGTCTTCAAAATATATCCATAGCTCTATGGATTTATTTGGTGACATAGTTGTTTGCATTTAGTCTGTTCATCCATTGTCCTTTGCTTGCTTTTCCAAATTTTAATTAGTTTTACAATTGATAACGAGCACTGTGCTGGCCTTTGATAAGCCTATTTAACTCAGAATTTCTATCCTCTGAAGTAACATACAGTGAAGAAAAAAAGGGGGCAAAAATGTCGTACAGCTTTGCTTACTGAATGCCTCTTTCCAGGATTTAGAAAACTAGTAAACATACCTCAAAGAGTGCAAATGTTCTATCAGTACTTTCCATTTTTTTGGGGGAAACTTTCTACTTCACTGTATAATGCATTGGATGAAGATTTTATTTTCCTGTGCCTTAGATCCCATTATTTGATCAATCAGTTTTCCACCCAGCTTATGCACTACTTTAATGCTTCATTCATCTTCCTGTGTAGCTCTGGTTGTGCAGTGTTGTTTGGCAACATTTCACCATTGTCTTTACAGAYGTGAGAAGTGTAGTATTATCAGCTGTGTAGTTGTAATGGTTAACTAGGTCATGATCTAGCAGGTCAATGACTAAAAGAATGCAAGCAGAATTACTGACTGACCAAGAATATGGGGAAATATATGTATGTACAGTTGAAAAGCTGCTCTCAATTTCTCGCTTTAGTCAGGGTAGAATTACTTCACAGTTGCAAAATAAATGTTAAAAGCTGAGCTCATTTAGAAAGATAAGAGCTTATAAAATTGCTTTCATCTGACCCCAATAACTTTATTGTACCTGCTTCACATTCATTTTTCTAATGGCCTTTTTTCATGTTGTAGCTCTAGAGGAATAAAGCCAAAGACCTTCTGTTCTACTCTTTCACTGGCTTGCATGCATTAACACTCTTATCAATTTGAATGATTTGAAATAAGGGGAATGTTGAGGCAGTCCTAACTTTTAAGTTCGGGAACTAAATTCATGGAGGATAAACAAACTCTTTAATATAGTGGTAAAAGACATTGCTGGCAAATAGTGTGAGAAATTTTCATTTGTAAGTTTAGACTGAGGTGGAATGGTAAGAAAAAGCAATACATGCAGTTTCTTCTCATAACATTTTTAAAATTTAATTCTTAATTTAGATTCTTAAACTTCTGTAGAGAAATTTGTGTTAGATTTCTGTGATGATAATTTTAATTTCACTACTGATTGTTTTGCATAGACAGTACACTAACTCAGACATTCTTTTTGGGACTCCCAGTTAAAGCAGTTTAGATGATTTGGTATGTTTTAGGTCAATGTAATTTGAATTCATTCAGCTGGGTTTAGCTGTAGGGAGAGTTATATCTAAATAACTTCATATCTCCTCCCCGCAAGGGTAGGGACACTGAGGTTTGCTTTCTATAGTGAATAACAGTACATTGCAATTTTTATTTAAGAAGTTCTTCGTTCAGAGTAGAATAAAATGCATATTTTGCATGTACACAGTACACTTGACTAAATTAATTGTAGTACTGTGAAAACACCAGAATAAAAAGAAAGCTAAACTTTTGTTGTGTCTAATGAAGTTCCAGATGCAATTTTTCTTGGTTGTTTGTTTGTTTGTTTGTTTGTTTGTTTGTTTTAACTTCTGCTGAATTTGAGCAATGTTAGGAGCTTCTGTCTTCTTTACTTGTATTGAGTTGTTGATTTGCCGTAAGTGTTTGCTATGGTTTATATGCTTAAGCATTGTCCCGGTTTTGAGACAATGTTTTCAGAGAAAAAACGTTACAGGGAAACGTTTCCTCAGAAATGAAAATAAATTTGATGATTTTTTCCCCACCAACAAGAAATAGATGCTGGGCAAAAAAGTGAAGAGAAACAAGGTAGTTTATTAACAAAAACACAGTGCCCACAGGACACAGATAAAGAGTAACCGTTAGATCACAGGACACAGATAAAGAGTAACCGTTAGATATTAAAAAAAAAAGGTGCCACGCGGCGTAGACAAGATGGCGACTCCGCCCCTGGGAAAAGAAACAAAAGGAAAAAACCACGTGGCCGTTCTTGTAACAGTGGCAAAAAGAAAACCCGAAAATAAAAACCTGTACCACAGTCCTTTCTTCCATGTGGACGGATCAGAGGGCTCAGTGTGTTTCTGCTGCCAGCTCGGTTTGCTTCCGGGATCCCGGATGAGATGGAGCTGCGCGGCCCCTSTCTCGGCGGGATCGCTCCAGGAGCAGAATCGCAGGAGATGCAGAGGGAATCTGTCTGAGGAAAAGCCGCGGAAGCTAACAAACTGAGCTAGCTGAAGCTGCAACACTGTAACTCTGCTGCACGCAGCAAGCGAGGACTCCCACAGCGAGAAGCAGAGCCAGAGCTGAGCTTGAGAAGCCCGGATCGCRTGGCAGCGCTGGCTTTTAAACTGTCCACGCCGCCTTCCCAGCAGCTCCTGCTCCTGCTTCCGGGTTACGTTTAAAGATACAAACATCTTTTTGGGTGTATATGCCAACGGAAAAGGAATACAGAACAAAATTGGCACAAAAATCAACCCAAGAGAAGCATTCAAAACAACATCTGAGACAGTTCAATTGTTTGTGATTAAATGTATTTGTAGTATTACTAATAAAGCACAGTCAACACTTTTCCCTCATACACTCAGTTTGAATAGATGTGGACAATAACTCCAGAAGTTTGAGTTGAAATTTGAAAACTATATATCACAATGGTCTTGTTCTCATTCCCGTCTACTGGTAGTCACAAGCTGCTGATTGTGATCTGCAGTAAAGACATTTAAACTCCTTCTGAATTTTGTACGTTGTGTTCATATGGACAGCCACTTTGATCTGCTTACGATTTAAGTTCCTGGAAACATGAAATGGCATGCTTGTGGAGTTGTTTTGTTTTGGTTTTTTTTTTAACTGATAAAAGCTGGAAGAAAAGATACTGTTCTGTAATTTTTTATTTTCGGCAAATTTTCTGGTCTTCAGACGTATTTGTTTGCAGTGTTCTAGGAAAATATTCATGGACTATGTTGCTCTATGTTGAAGATATCTGAGTAATCGCAGGCGAGTCAAAAAACAGTCTTGAAGAAGAATCAGAACAGTGCTGGTATGAAATAGAAAACAGAGTGCTGTAATTTGCTGCCACATGTATATGAAAATGCACATTTTGTGTAGACCAAGAGCATGATGAAGTCCTATGACCTCTTTTTTAGGTATGTGTGTCCCTGCTTGGGGCATACCAGAATTCCAGACCAAATGACAAAGTAATTATGAAAAATAAATCCTTTGAGCCCTACACATTGAATTTGAGGATGATACATGAACCACTGCAGTTCCTTGGCCTTTCCAAGCTATTTCAGTGACTTGGTGGTGGGTTATTTTAGATAGTGCATGTAAGGAATAAAAAATTTCCTGGTAAGAAAAAAAAATAATTTAATAAAGAAAAACATTTAAATGTTATTTTCCTTGCTGATAGGATGGGTAATTCTCTCCCTGTAAAAAATAGGCCCAAATTTGTGTGAGAAATTAAAATGGAATTAATTTATTGTATTAATAGTGGTTCGGGTAGCTGGTAGGAAAATTAGGGAACCAAAGTCTCTGGCTTGATGTATTTGGGAATTTGCCATGGCAGGATAGTACTGGGGGTCACATAACCTTGGTCAAGAGAGTTCAGCCAGGGAATCTAGCCAAAGCAAACTACAGAGGATTTGTGTGGAAATTTGGATGAGAAATACTGTGGATGGTTAACTGAATTTAAGAAAGTTTTTAAATTCTGAAAGACAGTGTGAAATCACAATACTTTCTTTCTGACTGAAGTGTACTAGATTGCTACTGAAAATGTTTGTTATCCATTTCCTCCAAAGAGGATAACCACCAACCACTTACATTTATCATGCTGTAAGGATAATAATTTAGAGCAGAGTCTAAAATCAGGAGTATTTTCTCCATTTTTTCATGAATTTTTGATTCAATTCCTGATCTTGAGTACTGTATGGATTACCTGTCAATCTGAGTGCACTCAGTGTACAGTACCCAGACAGTGATTTGGTTAATTTCTTAGTGAACTTTACAGTTCATTGCCTGTTGCAATGAAGTTAGGGGAACCTTATAGCTCACCGAACTTAGGACACTGAAAATTTATGATTTATAATCAGTGTATGAATTATTTGAACACTGTTTTCTTAAGTCGGTGCAAGATTACTCGTGTAAAGTCAACATTGGAAACCAAAGTGAAGGCAAAGAAACGTAGTTCCTTGTTCAACTGGACTTTCTTGAAAGTACTGAAGACCAGAAAACTTCTAGGAACGACTAAAAAATTTACATTAAATTCTGGACATAAATTTTGAAGAGCTCTAATAAAATTTCACCAGCTGCTTTTGTAGTGCAGTCTTATGTATAGAAACTGAAGTTCGTTTATTAGTTACAAGGTTTTTGTTGTAAGACTTCTTTAAGTCAGTATGTTGCTTACTGAAAATATATGAAGGACTGAATGGAAGTCTCAAAAGGCACTTTCCAGTACTGCTTAATTAGTTTTAAGCAAACTTCGAAGTCTGAAAGAGGCTTTTAGCCTGTCAGAATTGGGCAGTGAAAGCATTGTGTGAAAGCACAATGAATGAAAGCTACTGAGTTGTTTGCTTTGGATGTCAAAGAAAGGCTGTATTTCTTGTTTGTCATGCCTTTTAGTGACTGGGAGAGAGATTTTGCATGTTTGGTTGTGGTTTTTGGAAGATACTGTTGCTCGGTGGCCAAGTTTCAATACACTGTGCCGGAAGTTATTATTTGTTGGTGCAAAACAGTAAGGACTGAAGAGCAGCTGGAAATGACATGTGTCTACCACATGCAAATCATCTGACAGTCTCTATAGAGAATGCAAGAAACAAAAATATAGAATGCTCCTGCTGGCAATAAATTCCCCAGTCTACATCTAGAAGCAGTTTGGGGCAACTCAGTGATATGCTTTTTATCAGTTGTTCTATGTTCATATGCCAAAAGAAAAGAAATTAAATATTTATGAAGAGACTTCAAGTGATTACTTCTGTACTTGAGATTTTTTTTTCATGCCAGCACTTAAATACATGTAATATTACGTGTGTAATAATAGTCGACTGTAGCAGTCTAAAAAGTTAGTATGTTAGCGACATTGGTGCTTTTGACAGGGCTTTTTTATCCATGCTTGTCTAGTATATGCAAGGATTGAAATCTCCTCCCCTATTTTCTTGTTCCTAGTCAATGACAAACTGTTCTTTTAACAGTCATGCAATGTCTGAATTGAATTTTCCTTTTAAAGAAATCGAAAGCCATTTGAGTACATTTAGATTTTGTTAATGTCTGCTGGGGGACAAGTGTGATAACTATGTTGTTTAAAAAAAACCCACACACCTTAGACCAACCTTTTTTATATCTCTTTAAAATAATGCAGTTCATTTTGTAGAAGGATTTTATTTCCTATAAAGCATATATCTATGTTGGAATCCTAATTTGTTCAGCTTTTACCTAAACCAGATGCATTTTACACTGTGATCCTAGACTATCCTATTACTAATTATCCTAGAAGGAAAATCCTGCTTTCAGCTTTGACGTTGTCTTTCAGCATTCAGGAGCTGATAAATGGATGGCAGTTATTGTGGTTTTGCTCTTCACTTTCAGTAGCATGAAATAATATAGGAGGATAAACACAAAATCCTGCTGTAGAGAAGCAAGTAGTCTGTATGCATTGCACATCTGAAGTAGAATTGAATTTAGAAGAGAAAATTCTCCTCTGTTATTATCTTTTAACTTCTAAATTAAAAAAAAAGAGAAAATCATCTGTGCTTTTATGTCCTTGGAAAAACAAAGGCAAGAAGGGAGTTATTGAGAACAGTCAGCACTGACCATTCACGTGCTGAAAGAAAGGTGGCAGAGCTCTGCCTGTGCTGTCCCTTCCTTTTTGTCAAGGGCAGTGATCTCATGGATCTGTTAATAATTCTGATTGAGTCATTTTTTGATCCATGGCCCTGAAATATTTTTAAGTGTTGTGTCCTACATGGTGCTGAAGATCATTTATTCACTGGAGCTAAGCAAAGACAGGTTTTCCATCGTGAGTGCTGTTGTTCCCTCTTCCTACTTTGTCTTCAGTGTATGCGAACAGGACTACAGCAGGATTAAGCAATTTTTTTTTTATAATATTGCCTGATAAAGGGGATGCTGGTCCAGATCTGTGCCAGCCTCTTCCTGCTACTGCCAGTGTCCTCTTTGACAGTTGCTGTGTTCATTCAGGATCCTGCTGGTGTGCACACATTGCCCAATTTCTGTGCCATAGCCGCTAATGATCCTTTGCTCATGCCTGAAGCAAAGGCCAAGTTCCCTCTGTGCATGCTGGTTTTGTTTTCCTCTCTGAAAAATAGTTGCATATAAATCCAGTGTGTATATTAATAAATAATGTTCTTGTTAATAATAGTTAATAAATAATGTTCTTGGAATTTGACTACTATGTCCAGACTCATAACTTACCTTGCCTCCTTGCAGCAATTTTTCTTGTTTCTTAATAAATAATAAACTGGGATAACAAATGACTCTTCCCTGATGGGAGTTGCTGAGATTATTTTAATGAATTATATCCATTGGAAAAGATGCAACATGAAAGAAATGGTAGTTTCAGTCAGAGGTAGTGCATACCTCTGACTTGTTGATGTTGATGGGGAGTTGTTGTCAAATGACAGATGTGATTTCATATCAGCAAACTGACCCATGAGTGTAGTATACTTCATTAATTTATAAAGTGTGTTTTCAAATTATATATGCTTTGTATATGAGTATTTCTTAATAACATGCATACTTTTTTAAAGTAAGTTTAATCTGTTCATACTTGGTTCAGCTGTTTTTTCATGTTGTGAAAGAGATTTGTTTTAATAAGCATCACTTTAGACGTTTATTAACCTCTAAAACAAACCTTAAAGTAAGCCTAAATAATTTTTTCTTCTTTTTTTTGAGGTTTGTTTAACATCTGAAATAGGCTTTGCTGATGGAAAATGTCAAGATCTGTTTTTTGTTTCATGATTAAGTTATAGCTGATGTGTTGGTGGGAAGGAAGGGAGTGGGCAAGATTCTCTTCAGATGTTTGCCAAAAGCAGACGTAGGGAAAGTTAAGTAACAAATGGCAATACAGGTATTTTCAAATAATCTACTGATAAACCTCTGGTTTGGTTATTGGCATGGTTTACTAAAGGATCATAGTTTTTATCTTTGGAATTACAGCTGAGGTTTGTAATGCCAGATACGCTTGCAGATACTTGCCTAGCACTTAATTGTTATGAACTTGTAGTAGAAAATGCTGTTGTTTGCAGTCTACTTGTGAGCAAAAAAATTGTTGGTATTTTTCTTCTTTATGGTGTTGGTTGTTTTTCTGTTTTCTTTAATTTCAGCTGAAGTAGGTAACTTAGTTCTGATACCAGAAACTTTGTTACAGAAACTAAGTATTTTCTAATGTCAGGGTTTGTTTGGTTTTTTGTCCCCCCCCCCCCCTCCCCCCCGGTGTTGTTTTTATAAGTATTTTACTTCTTTATGGTGAGAACACTGATTTATGACAACATTTGTGATACTTGGCATTAGAAACTTTGATTGCTCTGTAAAGAATAGTCCAGAAGAAAATTTAGAGAAGCACAAAGTGAAGTGGCTGCTCTAAGTTGTGAGTTCATCATTGATAATTAGTAGAGGAAGAAAACCTGGATATACTTTAAAAGATGGTCGTGAGCCACTAGGATGACAAATCTTAATCATCTGATTTTGTCTTGAGGCTTTATCAGAAAATGTATTTCAGTGTAGACTAGAAATTCTTGAAGATTTTATGCATGGCAGTGGTAAAATAGAAAACTCCTGTGGTGGGTTATGTCCCAGTCATGTTCAAGGAAGATGACTTGAGACTGGAACAGGTGCAGAAAAGGACATAGATAGTCAGGAAAACTGCAGCAAGAGGAAACTAGAAGAAGCCAGCTTGATTATTAGTCTTTTAGAAGAATGGGAGAAAATAGTGTTCTCATTAATATTGCAGGCAAAAAGTGGGGGGGAGGAATTATTAAAAGGACAGTCTTTGTCCTTTGCCTTATATATCCACGTGGGTGGTAGTATACCAAGTGAGCTGTAGAATCAAGAAAAAAGCCTCTTGCAAGTAAGGCACTGGAAAAAGCTGTAGGAGAGTTTGTTATTTGCAAATGCTTCTGGCAAAAGATGTCAGATGATTTAACAGACCTTGACAGAATGTTTCTTAACTTCCTAGCATTTTGAAGTCGTGAGATGCTTGATTTAAAAGTGTAACCTTTTAACAAACTTTTATAACCTTTTAACCTTTTGCACTTGTTAGAAGAGCATGGCATAAAATGGGTATTTCTATTCTCACTGAGGGGTTAGAATTAGCTCTCTGTGAAACCAAATCCTGATGTGTACAGAAAATGGAGCAACTGACAGTTTATAGCACAACAGTTGTCTCCTATCTTGCACAGAGTATATAACTCTGGAATAACAGTCTCGAATAACACCTTCAGCGTATCTCCAGGTGCGCTGGCAGAGGGCACTGCACAAGCCACATTAGAAGGTTTTTGTGTTAGGGTTGATTTTCTGCTATCTGCTAATCTGAAATAAACAAACTTCAGAGATGAAACTTTCATTAAGTAAGCATAGGAAACATATAGGGGAATATGGTGTTGTCATCTCTGCAGAGAAAAAACTGGTTGAAATGATTCATAATTTCAGAGCTTTTTTTTTTTTTTT